>NC_056732.1:1147935889-1147973389 GCF_019279795.1 Protopterus annectens | reverse complement strand
GCTGGGGGTGCCTTCTGTGCAGAGTCTGCATGTACTCCCTGCATTTGTCGGTTTTCTCTGGGTGCTCTGGTTTCCTCTCATGTTACAAAGACATGCATCTGCAGTGTTTCTCCCTGGGCCTCTGCTGAAAATTGGCTTCATTGCAAGTTGGACTTTCCTGGTAAATAAATGTTAAATAATTTATATATATATATATATATATATATATATATATATATATATATATATATAGATCCACTTTGTAATTTCAAATTCCACAATCCCAGCATTATAAATACCGATGCTCAGCACCACGAGGTTGTGGAATCTTGAAATAAAAAAAAAAAAAAAATAAAAAAACTAAAACAAAAATAGATCACGAATCAAATTTTTGCAAGGGGGCAAGCCCCCCTGCACTGCCCACACAGCCTGCAACTTAAATATGCCAACTCCAAGATCGATCTCCAGTGAAGAGAAAGGTAATGTTCCCATCTGCACTGTATGGTGATCTCCATTGACAGGTTCTGACATGCGGTATTTAGAAGGTCAGGATTGCGGAATTTTGAAATTACAAAGTGGACCCATATATATATATATATATATATATATATATATATATATATATATATATATATATATATATATATATATATATATATATATATATATATATATATATATATATATATATGTATATATATATATATATATATATATATATATATTAAGAAGCATTGAAAATATAAAAATAAAAAAAGAAATAAGAAAAAGGAAGTACCTTGTTCACTTCATGTGGTGGACTGCACCTTCACCCCCACTGCTAATTATTTATAACAACTGTGAGCTTGCTCTACAATGGGGAAAGGGCAAGTTCCCCAGTCATTACTGCACAAGATCTTACACAGAAAACAAGCCAGCACATTCTCTCAGCTAATTTTCAGTCATCTGTGCAAGCATTTTTGCTGAACAGTGATTACACAATTTTATCACCTGAATGACACATATATATACATACATCTATATATATATATATATATATATATATATATATATATATATATAAAATGACAGAGAGAGAGAGAGAGAGAGAGAGAGAGAAAGAGAGAGGGAAAGACAGTGAAAGAATGAGACAGAGAGTCTAAATGTATATTGTTTATCTTTTATTTTGTAATAAAAAAGGTGATATAGTAAACCTTCAGAAGTTACAGTTATGTGGGGACCTAAGCCATATGGTGTAATCAGTCTGGATTCTTTTAAATAAACATTTGGGCAAGCAGCATGTCTGTCTAGTGTCTTTTCGTTTCAAAAACCTCATGCTTATGATAATATCTGGTCAGTTAACATTTCTAGCAGAACTTTAATCTGGAAGACAAGTTTTTTTGGGCAAATGTTAGTGTTGTCTGTTGTTTGATAAACAGCAAGAAGTTGAAAAGCATGTTTCAAAGTAAAGCGAGAGTAAGTGTTAAAGAAAATGTAAGATTTATGTGGTGTTAGATCAGATCCAGAGCTTATTTGAAATCATCCAGTGTTGTTTTGTGATTTATTATGTAACTTCTTGGTAGGAGAAATTTTATTTTGGTTTATATTTTATTTTTATGTTAGAGTTTTACTATTATAAATTGGTGTAACTGCAAGGAAAAGTGAGCAGAAGCTATGTGCGCTTGAAGTAAAGGACATCCACCATTTTAGTGTGACTGGTTCAACTGGTATTGCAGATCAGAATAACTACTTTATGAATTACTTCCCTTTTCTGCAAGGTTAGCTCAGTTGTACTTAATTTATTTTCCTATTATTTGTGTGATTTTCCCATACAATTTTACTTAAATTACAAAAGTAGTTGTTTTAATTTCTGTGGATTCTGTAGTTATTGATATAATTTTTTGGTACTTACGTATTATCGCAGCCAGATTTTCGCGGTTGCAAATTTAGTCCCATGTCTGAGACAACAGGTCTATTAAGCTGGAAAAGGGAGTGTAAGTAAGTAAGTAAAATTGTGGCACACATGGTGTAAGGCAGGGAGAGGACTAACTGCCAAATTTTGGAGTCCTGACTGGTATGTCTCACTTTTCCAGTGAACTACATACTGCTGCATGCAGTGCATGGCATATCCTGCCTTCCTGATTACAAGCGCAACATAGGTTAAGTTAATTGGGAATATACCATCCTTATGTTCATAGCCAGTACTCAAATTTTATTTTAGTCATCTGAAAGATTTTGACTGGCTATCTCAGTGTTTTTGTCCCAAATAGTAAATGTGCAGGTTGTAAGTTTTACTTTCCTGAAACAGTCTTTCGCGTTTCTGCATTTTCACATGAAAATTTCCCACTCCTGAAGTGTCATGCTTTCTGTAATGTGTGCATTTAATAATAAATGAATCACGTCTGTAGGTGTTACCTTTCTCCCCCTTTTTAGATGGTGTGTGAACTGTCAGTTGCTTTTTACCCCTTTTGGGCTACTAGTTCTGGGGAAGGGAATATATGCTGCAGACGCAGCTCTGATGTGTTGTATGCACACATAACAGGACTTGGAAAAGTACTATGACTGACATGATGTCGGAAAATGGCATAGGTTCAAACAAGCAGTCATATTTCAAGTACTATACTATTCCTACCTCAACAAAGTGTTTTTTTTTACAGATAACATTCCCTGTGTGATTCTGCATAAATTTATGGTTACAGTCACACACCTGGAAGCAAGCTGTATTATCGCAAAAATCTGGTTGCGATAATACGTAAGTACCCATTTTTTTAATTGTTTAATTGTTTGTAGCTGAGAATAGATTATTTAAATGAGTATGCCATTAACTATTTGCTGAAGTATAGTTATACTAAATGCAATGTATATGGAAAGGTAACACCTGATACCATTGGATATTTGTTTCCTCATGTCAAAATTTAGATGATTTGCTTACTAAGTAAATCTAGACTTATTAAAGATGTTTGTATTTGTGCCATTTTCACATCTCGGGGAAACTGTTGCAGCATATATTAATGACTGGGCTGATGACATTAATAGTATAAGGCAATAAACACATTTAGCAAGGAAAGTTTCCTCTGCTAATAAATATCTCTAACCCACTATTAAATAGGACACTACAGATGACAAATTTGTAATTCAGAGCACACATATTCAGCAATCTGTGGAGTCAGAGCATGTAGAAAAAAAGAGAAATAAATGGAGTTGTTCACAATAAATAACTAGGGAAATAATGACATGTTTATAATGTAAAGAGAATATATACCAAACAAAAGTACACACATTTGTTATTTAATACTGAGATTACAGGGTATGATAACATTGTTCAGTCACAAAACATTCAGTCGTCAGAAAATGGCATCATTTTTACAGCAGACTAGATAAGGACTCTATTTATATCTTTTCACTTTCTTTGATATTGTTCTATTCTAAGAATCCATAAATTATGGATTTATCTGCTGAATGCAATATATTTTAAAATGTTTCTTGTATTCCTAAACCTCCCTTTTTTCTGCCAGTATTTCACCATATACAAAACTAAACACCTCACTCTATTTCTTCCATTTATTTGATTTCAGATGTTTTAATCTGTAGAATATTTCATCATTTATTATAAAAGATTTAACTGCTCTTTAATCCTGCAATATATTTGTGTGAAAGTGTAGAGTCTGTATGATTTTCCTAGATTCTTGCACTTTGTTTTCATTGATGAAAATTGATAAGTTGGTTGAAAAATTGGAATATGGCCTGTTTTATCCTGAAGCATAAGATTGATATCTTAATTATATAGTTTACTTACCTATACTGTAACACTAGTTGGTGGATGATTGCAGTATATCATTACAAAATATGATGCCAGCATATTTTGTTTTTCTCATAACATCATTTTTGCTATGTCTAGTAAATGAGTTGCAGTAAAATAACAGCCATGAAAGATGCAGGGTAGGCAATAAATCTACAATTGTTGTACTTTTCAAGGAGATTTATTAAAAAAATCAGTTTAGGAACAAAACTCCTTGAAAGTATGTAGCAAGTGCATTATTGACACAGATATTAAAATAAGCATTGGTAAAACTCTTGCACAATGAAAGGACCAGTTCCTGTAATACTTAATATCATCCAAACTTTTAATAGAGCAGAAGTCACAATAAAGCAGCCTTAAAACACTTATACACACATACACACGCAAACATACACACAAACACACACACACACAAACACACACACACATACACACACACATACATATGCACACACACACACACACACACACACACACACACACACACACACACACACACACACACACTGCTAGTCCCATACTAAATGCATTTTTTTCATTAAAATAGTTTAATAGAATTATAGAAGTGTGACAGGCTGCATGAAGTTTGCAGTTGTTTTTTTTTTCAGTAAGCATACAGAAGCTATGCAGCTGAGGAAAAGATTTTCATTGAAAAAAAAAGTTGTGATGGATAATGGTTCCAGTCAATCTTACTTCCTCTAAAATAAAAACTTTATAGAATATGCAATTGTTTTTGTTTCCACGGAAAACAACTGCATAGTTAGTGAGAACACAACAGATGTGCACATATTTGTAGTGCTTAAAGGTCTACTCTCATTGAAATGTTACTATGGATCAAAATATTGAACTACTTTATATGGACTCACCCCCCACACTACAAAGGTTACATTCAAAACTGAATCTAAACATGTGATATATAAGCTGGGACTTGTTTTTTAGAGAGAAAGGCACTGATAGTTAGTTACTGTCTTGTTCCTGGAATGTTCACAAGGAAACTGTGCTCCTGAGCTCGTCCTTGAAGTTGTTTGTGAAAGTATGCAACTGCTGTTTGTTCTTCTAAGTCAGGGATAGAGGTCATTCAGTCATTATCTACAGGTTGTGATAATAAAAGATAATCTGTTAGTTAAATGCCTTTCAACTGTCCATATTTTATATTTTGCTTTGATCCAAAGTCTGGAGGTAAAAGTTGAGAGCTATTCTTTACATTATTTTTCCTGTTTATTCTCCTGTATTTAGTATTTATTGAGCAAAGTTGTTTACATTTAAAATTACAGAAGGGAAGCCCTTGACTTGTGTCAGAAAAATATGTATTAGTGTGTGTATTAGTAATATGGTTAGTGCATTTAAGGCTTGAAAAGGGTTAACACATTTTTTCTATTTCACACTGCATAAAATCTGTACAAATTGCAGAAGCTTTCTAACCTTGTATTGTCATGAAATATGCACAGCTATAATCTTTGCTTATGCTTTAGAAATTTACAGGGAAGCAGATCATTTCTGCTTGTGTCAGGAAAATAATGAATAGATGTATCACTTGTATAAATGTTATGACACTTAGACAAGGAGTTCCGCTTGTGCTGTGAGAAAATATGCAGCTGCAGAAGCTATAGATAATCAGAACAAAGACTGCTTGAAAATATGAACTGCAATCAGCATTTGCTTGTGCCTAAGCTAGAAAAGTACCTTGAAATGTAACACATGTATTAGAACTACACAATAGAAGTTTGTAACGGGCTAGAGCCCACCAAGGCCAGGTTGTTTTTCTCAAAATGTTTTTCATAAATCCAGTCATGTCAGCAGAAAATCTGAGTAACATCTGCTGTAGAACAATACTGAAAGTTGTGTTTGATTAAGTCAACCATAGAAGGCAATGTCTTGTAGAACAGTATAAGAATAGCATACTTCCTGTTAGTAGTTAGGCAAAATCCTGTATTTGCATGTTTTTGTCTCCTTGCAGCAAGTTATTAAATGTGCCTTATTTGAACCTTACGCGTATTGGTCTTTGAAGTTTTATCCTTTGACAGATTGGTCCTTCGGACCGGAAACCCTCACTTCACCTCAGATCAGACAGACCAGGTGGCTTGAAACCATACGGGGAAGAAATCACATTGGTTCTTCTTATTTGAAAAGCCCTCCGACTGAATTGTCGTACAAAAGAGGCCAACCACTTTCTGATCTGCGACTGAAGGACGGGTTTTTATGAACCAGGTGATCAATCACGAAGGCTCAGGTAAGGTGAATCTTTTTTTTTTCTGTTTTAGATCAGGGACTAGATTTGTATTGTTTTTGTCAGGACTGTATTTTTTACAAGTCAGGGACAGAAAAGATTACTGTCTTGTCATAGATCAGGGAAACAGAGTAGGTAGGCAGTCACTCTGAAGAGACTATAACAAAATCCGTGGTACCACGTTAAAAATAAGGAGTTATGTAACGATTGAAAAGGGTAGAACAAAATGGGTAATAATTGCACAAAAGGACCCCAAAATCCGCTGTTAACCGAAGATGCAAGATACATGCAGTCACAGCGTGCTGATAATATTAAATACTACTCAAAGTGGGTTAATAAGTATGAATTTGACGGTAAATTGGAAAAATCCTCACTTATCAACAAACTTGCCAAACAGCTTAAAACCGATTCCAAAGGTCGGGTAAAAAAGCAGCGCCAATTAGGAATTCCTCAGGCACACAGGTGGATTGAGGAAGTAAACCGTAGGGAACAAAAGAACAATAATTCAAAAGCAATGTTTTTAGATAAGGAGGGCAATAACTTAGTAATAGCATTGGCCCCTCCACTCCCCTTATCAGAGTATGAAGCAAGTGAACAAGTTAGTCCACCCCCGTGATATCCTGCTGCCACTGTAAATAGAGACACTACAAAAGCAAAACCGTTTATTAGAGATCCCATCAAGACCAGGTCTCGAACGCGGGCAGGTAACTCAAAAGGGGACATTGAATTATATCAAATGGGTAGAAATTCACGATCTATGAGTGAAGAAGAAATATGCCCACTCATAGAAGTACCTAATCCTCAGGCAGGGCAAGAAGGTCAGGACCCAACTATTTTAGTGTATAGACCCTGGACTCCGGAAGACATCCGGAAAGCCACTGAGGGAATTCCCCACCCGAAAGATAATTTTAGAAAGTTCTTAGAAGATTTACAAGGAATGAGGCTAAGTTATAATTTAAATGGAGAAGAGGTAGAAAAAGTAGTCAGACAAATTGTGGGACCAGATTGGCACATGATTAGTGGCAACTGGAATCCCCGTGATGCTGCACACAGACCACTCCCACATAGCAGTGCAGAACTAGACAACAGAGTAAAAGGTCTTACAGACCACATCTCTGAGAAATGGAAGCCTAGGGCAGACTGGACTTGCATTAATCAATGCATCCAACAAGAAGGTGAAACTATTGACAGATATTATGCCAGACTGTTAGAATGTTTTAATAAACATTGTGGAATGCAAGTTCCTGAAGATCAGACACAAGATTCCCCATATGAGCAGCAGTTAAAGAATGCATTTTTGAAAGGCAGCATTGCACCCATAAGCAGCTTTATTACAAAGCACATGGTAGATCATCGTACAAGCAGGTTACAGTCATTACTTGAATATGCTAGGCATGCTGAAAGGCATTTTAATAGCAAAAAGAAAAAGAAAGCCCAAGTATTTTCTGTAGAAGATGGAGCAGAAGTCTATGTAGTACAGTCCGGGAAAAAGGGCAAGAGAAATGGCCAGGGAAACAAACAATCTGATCAGCGATCAGAGGACTTTGAAGGGCGAAAGAAAAGGGGTGAATATTTTAAATGCGGTAAAAAGGGACACATGGCAAGGGATTGCAAGAAAAACAAGAAGGCAACCATGGAAGACAAGGAGGGTGAAGACTGACTATATGATAGTCAAGAATCACTAGAAGGGGATAGCAGAGAAAGGACAAATGAGAATGTGATAGAAGGAGTAGAGGATGTGACAGAAGAAATCGAGGAAGTGCAGGAAGTTACAGATAGTGAAGAAAATGAAATATTGGATTTAGCTTTATTGAGCTTAGAGCTCTATATAGCAGACACAAAACCAGAAGTTACACTCCTGGTAGAAGGGAGGGAAGTCAAATTCTTGTGTGACTCAGGGGCATCACGGACCCTGATACATCCCTCCAAACTGCCAGAGAATTCAGAGTCACCTGATTACATACTAGTGAAAGCAGCTAATGGACAGCTGTATCAGGAGTCCCTCTCCTATAATATTGCAATAACTGATCCTGTTTCAGGATTGACCCAGAAAAGCAAAATTGTTGTTTCCGCAAAATGCCCAGTAAACCTCTCAGGCAGAGACCTTATGCAGCTATTTGGTATAGCAGTAGTTCCGACTATGCAGGGTATGGAAGCACAGCGACAAATTGATACCTTTGCAGTGCAATCGGAGGGTGAAATGTTCTATTGGTACAGCCAGGACTTGGTTACAACTGGTCCAGGAGCAGTGACCGAAGAGTTGATGAACATAGCCATCAACAAGTTCCCCTCCCTTGACATTGATAAACAACATTTGTTGCACTGTACACTGTATTATTGTAACACACCAGGACCTGATAAGGAATATGAGCAAAAATTGTTTGGAAATCATGCAAACAGATTGATATTACGTAATCTGTACTGGGACATGGAAGGGAACAGTGTTGCCAGCTGTTCATTGCCCCAGGAGTTCTTTGCACTCTATAAATCTAATCGATTACTACATGTTAGCTTAACTAAGGACAAGAATGTAAAATGGGTAGACTTAGGAGAAAAAGTCACGAGATGGGAAAAGCAGACAGAGTTAGAACTGTCAGAACAGGGAATACAAATACAGAAGTTGAACTGGATAACTCAGACCCACCCAGTTGTACACTTGCAGTCTAGCAAGGACAGCTGATTAGCACTCCTATTGAATTAGGAAGAGAATGCCTTACAGAATATACCAGAAACTCTTTGGTCAACAGGAAAGTCAGATGTAGGACTTATTCATACAGCGGGACCAGTTACTATCATGCCAAAGTCAGCATTTAGACCACAGAAAAGACAGTATCCCTTAAGAAAAGATGCAGAGGTAGGAATCAAACCTATTATAGCAGCTTTACTTACTGGTGGAATCTCCTGATTCACCATGTAACACATTCTTATTTCCTGTTAAGAAAGCGAATGGAGAATGGCGTACGGTCCAAGATTTACAAGCTGTAAATGACGCAGTAATACCAAGGGCACCTACAGTGCCAGACCCACACACCCTGCTGAATGATTTAAAACCTCAGCAGAAATATTTTTCTGTGGTAGATATCAGCAATACGTTCTTTTCGATACCGATACACCCTGACAGCCAATATTGGTTTGCATTCACATTTCAGGGGAAAAGGTATACATATATGCAACTACCACAGGGGTATTGTGAAAGTCCGACAATATTCTCACAAGAAATGGCAAGCAACTTGGCAGGATTTACCCCACCAAGAGGCAGTCAGATTTTACTTTATGTTGATGATATCCTGCTGGCGGCCCCCACCCAGCAAGATTGCAAAGAAGATACCATAACGCTATTACAATTTTTAGCCACTGAAGGACATAAAGTAAACAAAAATAAACTGCAGCTTTGGAAAAAACAAGTTAAATACCTAGGATATGTAATATCCAAAGAGAGTAGGACATTAGATGAGGACAGAAAAGTAGTGATTTTGCAAGCACCAAAACCCACTACCAAGAAGGAAATGATGTCCTTCCTGGGTACGACTAATTTTTGCCAGAGCTGGATTCCAAACTATGCCTTGGAATCTGCACTGCTGACTAACCTGATGTATAAAAGCCTATGGCAGCACAGGATTTGTTAAAATGGACACCAGAAGCAGAATCTGCTTTCTGCAAACTGAAACAGTTAATAGCGTCCTCATTAGTTTTAGGATTACCAAACTATCATAAATGTTTTTTCCAAACTGTAGATTGTAAGCAAGGTTATATGACATCAGTAAACAAGTCGGGTAGCAGCAAAACCAATGCAGACCAGTAAAAGCCAAAAAGATTTAATAAGATTAAGTGCTTTTCGTTTGCTCTGTCAGCAAACTTCTTCAGACAACAAAGGTAATCACATTGTGAGTATATATACATTTTGCTCTGGGTTAATTAGTTGATTAATCAATTAACTTACAGAGGCAACCAACTTCTCTAATTACAGAGCCATCCACTGACAATAGTAAAATACTTATGCAAAAATACTAAACAGCATTCACAACCAAATAGTGGTAGTAATAAATCTAAGAATAAAGGGAAATTCTAATAATACTAATAGTTATGGTAATAGTTGATATAAAAACTGAAGAAGTTTGCTGACGGAGCAAATGAAAAGTGCTTAATCTTATTAAATCTTTTTGGCTTTTACTGGTCTGCATTGGTTTTGCTGCTACCCGACTTGTTTACTAGTTTAGTTTTGTGTTTATATTGTTTTGAGTTTGTAATGGCTTCTGGGTCTGCGAGCAATGTTACCAATAGCTTTGAACCAGAAAAAACACCTGAAATACTGAGGAGCTGTAATAGTGTTGCAGGAGCAACACCAGCATCAGAAAAAGATCCTAATGTTAACCAACTAGACTTTCTTTTAACTCGGGTCGAGTCTATTTGTTTGAGACTTGACTATTTGGATAAACAACAGCAAGCTATACAGCACAGCTTGCCACCTTTAACCTTTAACATCTGACAATTTCACTACTGCTGGAATACGACGAGTATGTTCAACGGTGCAGGCATCCACTGAAGTACCTAACAGGGAGGAGCCGGGTCCTAACACCGACAAAGTTAATTCTACAAGGCCACCGGCTCAAATGGAGGATTTACATTTCATTAACCACTCGAATAGACCAACACCTCTTAATGGACATGAAATAAATCCTTCAGTAAACCTTTTAGGCAATCAAGCGAATGTAGCGCTAACTTTTAATCAACGTGTTCCTACACCATCGAGCGCCAACATGGGGACTCAGCAAGGGAACAACACAGCACTGAGTGCAAATTTGGGCATTCAGCAAGGGAATAATTATTCAGTGTTTCCTGATCTCTCAACTTGGTTAGCGGAGAGATTTTCATTTAATATGACCTCTCCTGTCATGGAGCGACAGTCTGGTGAAGAAGGAGGTAATAACAATCCTGTTTTTGATATTGTTTCACATCTTAAAGTTTTTGATAACCTATTAATGAAGGTTAAAAAACTGCAGTTGGAAATTTCCTATTTCAAAGAATGTTTGAAATGTAGAATAGTGCCTAAAGGTTTAAGGCACCACCAATTTCCCACTGGTTTGGTGTCTGATTCAGCCTTTCATCAAGAACTTTTGGTGATTTTTGATCGTCAAGGTTTTGAGTTGATTGAATGCATAGTTAAGCACTATTCTATATGGGTGGAGGACCGTAACAAACAAGTGGCAGAATTAGACACTAAGATAAAACTTGACAATGATTTCACCAGGTACAAATATGAATATAGTCATATTTTTACCAGTATTGACCAGTACCTGGTGAAACTTAAAAATAACAAAGCTAAAAAATTAGAACAAGACACTACAGCGTATAAGGAAGGTAAAGCGTATCCACTTCCTCCTATAGCCCAAGTATGGAAAACTGTTTCTGAAGGTAGTTCTATCACTGGTTACAATAACCAGCCAACTGTGTTTCATTACACTAATCAATTGCCTAATACTATGGTACAAGTAAATGAAGATGTTAACCAAACTGAAAGGCAAGGTTATACTGAAGTCAGGAGAAGTGAAAGACTGGCTAACATCAACAATCAGCGTAATTCAAAAAACTTGAATTTTTCCGAGGGGAACCAGACGGGGACGAGACCCAAACAATGGTACAACAAGAATCAGAGGAAAACGAAAGAGAGTTATGAGAGAAACAAGACTTGAATTTAATGTCTTATGGCACTAATGAATTACATGACAACTTAGTGCAACACATGATCCCTTTGGTCAATGAGTCTTGTGACTTTTCACCTTCTGAAGATGTAGAAAGTGTTTTTTCTAGTCTCCATTCAGGTCCATCTGACCTAGCGCCTATGAGAAGTAAACCTATAATTATTACCAATAGGACAAATGACTTTAAAGTGTACAATTTTTCTTCTACTGATATAGGTTCGGACATGGTGGATTTCTTTTCCAAAGGTAAAACATATGTCCCTAAACAAAATTGTGACTTGATGAGAACAATTATAGACTTAAAAACTTTCACGAGGAAATTGAACTTTAACTTGATGATGGGGTCTAATGTAACTACAGTTCAAGATGACCAATTTAGAATTCCTAGTACTTTTAACCCACCCCTTCATCCACTTATTTCTGTGTTTGAACAAATGTGTGAACTAGATATTCGCTTTAACGTTAAACATAGAGGTAAAATCCATACTAAAGATCCTATTTTACAGAAAGAGAAGGGATTTTTGGAGTATATTAAATTACATGATATTAGAGTCTGTAAGCCTGATAAAGGAGGGGGACTGGTAATTTTTGATAACATGGATTACTACAACAGAATGGTAGACCTGTTAGATGACCCCGCCTATGAAGTTAGTTCCGCTCGGAGACCAATCATGCATATTCGGTAATAAAGGATAGTATATTAGACATGTTCATAGAGGGGCAAATTGAACAAAATATATTCAATTATATGTCTACACAATTTCCAAGGTACCCCTACCTTTTTGGAATTCCCAAAATACATAAAGATTTGGGTAATCCACCTATGAGACCTCTTGTCGATGGACGGGTCACCCACTTACCCATGTGCCAAGGTAATTGACTCTATTTTACAAAAATTTGTTAAACTTGAGTCACAAATTTGTAAGGATTCCTGGTCATTTTTAGAGAAGTTAAATGGTTTGGACTTCAACCCTAACTACAACTTCCTTACCATAGATGTTAAAGACCTCTACACCAGTATACCTCAAGATACTGGTATAGAGTGGGTAACTCGAGTTATGGTTAAGAATAAGGCTACAATAGATGAAATTTCACTTGTGAAAGAGCTCCTGGAAATTGTTTTATATAACAATTTCTTTATGTTTGTAGACAACTTCTTTCTTCAGAAAATAGGTGTGGCAATGGGCTCCCCTTGTGGAGCTAGCATTGCTAACTTAGTGATGGCCCACTGGGATTCTGAGTATGTGTTCAAAAATGACAGTATTAAAAACAAATTAGTCTTTTACACATGGTATCTAGATGATATCTTTATTCTGCTTAACGGTAACCAAAAGTCAAGTGAAACAGTATTAAATATTTTTAACACCTCAACTGATTTCTTCCGTTTCACTTCCACCTTTGATACTGATAGGATAGCTTACTTAGACATTAATTTATCAAAAAACCTTGCTTTGAAATGTTACCAGGCAAAGATACACAGGAAGGAAACATATTCGAACACATTTTTACACTTTACCAACTGCCACCCTTTTTACCAAAAACATTCAGTAATTAAAGGTCAGTTAGTACGAGCAGCTCGTATAGTTTCTACTGAACAGGATTTCCAAGAGGAATGTCAACTCTTGGGAACGATGTTCACACAGAGAGGCTACCCTTTGGAGCTAATTTCAGGACTGATCTTGGAAGTGAGTGACAAACGTACTAAAGGAATGTATAAACCTATTTTGTCAATGAAAAAGATAGTTACCATGCAAGAGATCACATCAGAAAATATGGGAAATTCTGTAGTAACAGAATTGAGTGTCCTTCCCACACCTGACTCACCAGAAACAAAGTTCATTACAACCTATAATACATTCAGTTACCACTGTATAGGGATACTACGAAAAAACTGGGTTATTTTTGCAAGTACCCTAGTATATTAAACAAATTGGGTGAATACCGGGCACTATATTCAGGAAGGGTAGGAATTTGAAGGTACTATATGAACAACGTCGGAAAAAACAACCAAAAATAACTGGTATGTACAAATGCCAAAATTGCAATTTTTGCAAATTAGTAACTGAATCCAACAGATTTGAAATAAATAATGTTCAATATAGACTGAAGTGTAGGGCCAATTGCAACACTAGAATGGTAGTGTACCTGGCTAAATGCCAGGGATGCCAGGCATTTTACATCAGTAAGACGGAGAGGAGACTCTGTGACCGTATGTATGAACACTCATATGCCATTAGCAGGAACAAAGAAGACAATGCCCTAGCTAAACATGTGGCAGAATTTTCTGGACAACAGTTCAGATTTTTAGTTATAGACCAGCCAGAGCTCGATATTAGAGGTGGTCCTGCACCATTGCAACTCGAAGAGCTGGAACTATTCTGGCAGATTAGACTTAATGCATATAATCTACCAGGTATAAATGAGACCTGTAGTTTGAGCAGTGTGTTAAAGCTTAAAAGTCTAAAAAGATGAATTTAGGAAAATATATTAATATAGAATGTCAGATTATTCTAATTAATTATTATTCATTTTTATATACATCTGGTTTTAACATGAATTAGATATAAACATATTTTAGATAGGAGAAGCTGTAAAGTGAATTGTTGATATATGTTTGATTTATTTATATTGAATGTTCACACTGAAATCTACTCTAGTATGGTTTTACTTATATACAAGAAATGTTCTATAGACAAAAAAGACACATATCGATATATGTTATTTAGTATATATAAATAATATATATAGATATACAGTTTTTCTTATATCTACTATTTTTATATCAATTATTACCATAAATATTAGTATTATTAGAATTTACCTTTATTCTTAGATTTATTACTACCACTATTTGGTTGTGAATGCTGTTTAGTATTTTTGCATAAGTATTTTACTATTGTCAGTGGATGGCTCTGTAATTAGAGAAGTTGGTTGCCTCTGTAAGTTAATTGATTAATCAACTAATTAACCCAGAGCGAAATGTATATATACTCACAATGTGATTACCTTTGTTGTCTGAAGAAGTTTGCTGACAGAGCAAACGAAAAGCGCTTAATCTTATTAAATCTTGTTGGCTTTTACTGGTCTGCATTGGTTTTGCTGCTACCCGACTTGTTTACTAGTTTAGTTTTGTGTTTATATTTTTTTATATGACATCAGTCTTAACACAGCAGCATGGGGATAAGCAATGCCCTATTGCTTATTATTCATCACAACTAGACCCAGTGGCACAGTCTTTACCCCACTGTGTACAAGCAGTAGTTGCAGCTGCAATGGCAATACAGGCTTCGGCCTCAGTAGTTTTGTTCCGCCCTCTCATATTGAGAGTGCCTCATGCAGTCGCGACTATTTTACTGCAAGAGAAGGTAGCATATCTTTCCCCTGCTAGGCATCTTTCTTGTATGACTATATTGTTGAGCCAACCTCATATGACAATTGAACAATGCACGACTTTAAACCCTTCTACCTTTCTCCCAACCCCTGCAGATGGCACACCACACAGCTGCCTGCAGGTGATGGAGCAAAAGACACTGCCTAGAAAAGATCTCACGTATGTCCCCTTGGATGATGCTGAGGTGACATACTACATGGATGGCTCATGCAAAAGGGGTCCTGCAGGACAGAACCTAGTAGGATATGCAGTAGTTTCTGATACTGAGATTATAGAAGCGAAACCGTTACCACACAATTTATCTGCACAGGCAGCAGAATTGATTGCCTTGACACGGGCATGTACCTTAGCAAAGGGTAAATGTGTGAATATTTTTACTGACAGCCAGTACGCTTTTTCTACTGTACATGTTTTTGCACAACAGTGGATAAATAGAGTAATGATAACATCTACTGGCAAACCAATCAATCATGCACAGTTTATTTTAGATCTTTTAGAATCTATTCAGTTACCTCAGAAAGTAGCTATTTGTAAATGCACAGCTCATACCAAACAACAGGATAGGATTTCAAAAGGTAATGCGAGAGCTGATACAGCTGCAAAACAGGCAGCTTCAGAAGTATTTCTTTTAAATAAGGAATTACAGCCCTCTGAGATTTTAGACTTAGAAATGTTAAAGACAATGCAGACACGTACTACGCAGGCCGAAAAACAAAGATGGGTAAGACAAGGAGCAATTCTCGAAAAGGGGCTGTACATCTCTAAAGAAGGGAAACTGATATTACCATCTAATTTGTTTAGATATGCAGCTTTGTTGAGCCATGGGCAATGTCATGTCTCAACAGGGGGGATGGTACAGCTGGTGAACCGAGTGTTCATGACATATGGATTCTTAAACTACTCTAAAAAATGTTGTTTAATGTGCCACGTTTGTAACAAACATCATGCACAAGGGGCGTTAAAGCCCAAGCAAGGGAGTTTCCCTATACCACCGTATCCATTTCATACTATCTGTATGGATTTCATAGAATTGAACAAATGTGAAAATAAGAAGTATTGTCTTGTCATTATAGATATGTTTTCCAGATGGGTGGAAGCCTTTCCGACTAAAAATCCAGATGCGGCTACCGTAGCAAAAATCCTTGTTAAAGAAATCATCCCTAGATTCGGCATTCCGGAAAGGATCTACAGTGACAATGGTACACACTTTGTAAACCAAACCATACAGCAGTTAAGTAAACATTTTGGTAGTTCTTTAAAAAATCATTGTGCATATCATCTGCAATCTGCAGGGTTAGTTGAGAGGCATAATGGGATTTTAAAGAGTAAACTAAGAAAGTTAATAGCAGAAACAAAGAGAAATTGGGTGTACTGTCTGCCCCTGGCACTGTTGAGCATGAGAACTTTTCCGAATGCAAAAGGATTGACTCCTTCTGAAAAACTATTTGGAAGGGCTTATTATATACCTCAGTGGAAACCTCTCATGCCCGCAGACCAGGAAGCCGACTGTACACTAGCAGAGTATATGAGAAATTTTTTGAATTCTAAACATCTGTTGCAGTCAAATTCTGTTTCAGATAAAGAACAAACCAGACCATCAGAAGTGGCAGTGGCTCCAGGAACCTGGATCTGGGTGAAGACAATAAAAAAGAAGAATTGGTCATCACCAAAGTGGGAAGGTCCATATCAAGTGCTTCTGTCAACACCCACTGCAGTCAAGATCGCAAAGCGTGCCTTGTGGATCCACCTGACACACTGCAAACAAGTTAAGAACTTTGAACTGGACAAAAATCTTGTCACATGTCAAGAGCAGAAATGATAGAATCCAGAAAAAACAGGAATGCAGAACAACCATTTCCTCAGAAGTATTGCATAATCATCCTGTTAACTGTACTAATGACAATAATCTTTTTGTTGTGGCCATTCCTTTTTCCAGCCACACAAATTGAATTGAATAAACGTGAAGTGTTACTCATAGACTGGCACCCAAACTTCAACACTTACCAGGCAATTAAATATGTGTATGCTGAGACTTTCAATGCTTCGAATTGCTGGATTTGCACAGCTTTGCCGACAGAATACGGGGGGTTATTAATGACTACAGTCCCCCTAGGGGTCAACGAGACCTGGGGAAACTTCATTTATGATACTTCAACCATTACATCACAAGATAAAATAGCATTGCACTTGTCTATTCCACAAAAGGGAACTGTGTGTTTTTATAAAAATGATACTGTTCAGGTGGGGTGGAGCAATTGCAATGTGACTGTTCCTTATAAATGTTACACTAAAGCTAACAAAGCAGGTTCTTATTGTAATACAAACTATGATTCATTTCTTGAATTGATGCACAAAACAATTGATGAAGTAAAACATAATTCTGTTCTCTATAAACAACTGTCTATAATTGATAGAAAAATGTTTCATGCAGGACAAGTGTATATTCATAGCAAAGTTACTACTAAAGTAGAGGACTGTTATTTTGTATGTGGCAGAAAGGCATATAAGTGGTTACCTAAGAATTGGTCCAGCAGGTGTTTTTTGGGCTACCTAGTCCCGGCCATACGACACACTGTAGTTTTGCCTCGAGGAAAAATTCAGAATGTCCGAGAAGTCATCAAAAACCTGTAAACCCAGTGGGGCAAATCGATGCACATTGGAAAAACCATCATTCTATAGGCAATGGACTGACACACATGGGCTTGAGTGATAGTGTTATATCGTGGGCAGGCATATTACCAGCATATGGAGCAGTGAAATCGATCTGGGAGCTGAGAAAACTGTCTAAACTTCTCGAAGTAATGAGTAATGCAACTTTTTACGCTCTCGAATTGATGACTGATGAACTCAATGCCATGAGAACTGTAGTGCTTCAAAACCACATGGCTCTCGACTTCACCCTAGCGGTGAGAGGCGGTACTTGCACTTTAATCCAGGAGGAGTGCTGTTCATATATTCCTGACCATAAACACAAGATAGACAATCAGCTTGAGGTAATTCAGCAAGTGTCGGCCATGACCAAACCAGGACCAAACCCACTGATGGACTTTTTCCAGAAATGGTTTGGGGGGTGGGTACTATCCTAATGAACATCCTGATTGCCATTTGTGTAGGAATGATCCTACTGGGAGTATGTGTTTGCTGTGGCATCCCCTGCATGAAAAGACTGATTAAAGACTTTATAGACATGTCAGTTTCTGAAACCTTATATCAAAGTACTGAGTTTGAAGAACTGTTAAAAGATTGAAAATGCTTTCATAAGTTTAAATTGAATGACTCTCTTAACTGCAAATCCTAAGTTGGAAGAGGTTAGGAGAAGAAAAAAACTGTTTATGCTTATTTTGAAAGTAGAATAAAAGTATTAAAAGGGGGGAAATGTCAGAAAAATATGTATTAGTGTGTGTATTAGTAATATGCTTAGTGCATTTAAGGCTTGAAAAGGGTTCACACATTTATTCTATTTCACACTACATAAAATCTGTACAAATTGCAGAAGCTTTCTAACCTTGTATTGTCATGAAATATGTGCAGCTATAATCTTTGCTTATGCTTTGGAAATTTACAGGGAAGCAGATAATTTCTGCTTGTGTCAGGAAAATAATGAATAGATGTATCACTTGTATAAATGTTATGAGACTTAGACAAGGAGTTCCGCTTGTGCTGTGAGAAAATACGCAGCTGCAGAAGCTATAGATAATCAGAACAAAGACTGCTTGAAAATATGAACTGCAATCAGCATTTGCTTGTGCCTAAGCTAGAAAAGTACCTTGAAATGTAACACATGTATTAGAACTACACAATAGAAGCTTGTAACGGGCTAGAGCCCACCAAGGCCAGGTTGTTTTTCTCAAAATGTTTTTCATAAATCCAGTCATGTCAGCAGAAAATCTGAGTAACATCTGCTGTAGAACAATACTGAAAGTTGTGTTTGATTAGTTCAACCATAGAAGGCAATGTCTTGTAGAACAGCATAAGAATAGCATACTTCCTGTTAGTAATTAGGCAAAATCCTGTATTTACATGCTTTTGTCTCCTTGCAGCAAGTTATTAAATGTGCCTTATCTGAACCTTACATGTATTGGTCTTTGAAGTTTTTTCCTTTGACAACTTGTGGTTTATTTATTAGTCTAATGATATGTATATTGAATGGGTGTAAACTCAATTAGTGGCTTCTATCTTTTAATCAGTTCCTTTGGCATACGTGGATGAAGCTCTGACTATGACACCAGTGAGCTGTGCTTGAAAAGGGTTCAGGCATCTGCTGGAACTGACATGAGGAACAGCAGTGGGACACAACTTTGCTTGTTTGCCTCTATTTGATGGGTGGGGATGCATATCTGAGTTCTCATTCTTCCTGTAAAACACACAGCAGAGACTGAGCACTAACATTGGGTGAGCTAGTGCAGTCTCGTGGGGTTACATCATTCTCAAAATTGAATGACACATTTTGCTGATGCCTGCTTGTAGTAGGTCTGCGCATATTCACAGGGGCTAGGACTTTAAACCACAAAAGACATCTTGTCGGTGGGTGCTGGATCCACATTTGGTTGATTTACTCTCACTTCCTAGAAAAGTAAATGAGCTGTATATGGTAGTGGAGAGGCAGGAGCTGTATGGTCACTAAGGCAGTGTGATAAACATGTCTACCCAAAAATACTGTTAAATTCTGTCTTTTGAAGTGCTCACTATATTGTTACCATACAAATACTTAATGCTTGTCTTATTTAAAGGGTAATAAACAACTTTGTCCTTGGCATGCCAAAAATAATTGGATGATGACAGCATTACTGCAAAGAGATGGGAGGACAGTGCTGTACATGAGAGATATCATTAACCTCTCCTTAAAAATATTGTGTTTTTGAACAGAAAATGACATTGGACATGTTTTAGTTACTGTTGGTAGGATTGTACTAGAAGACACTGAGCTCAGCCTAAGGTGAAATTCTTGGTAGATACTGATTATAACTGTTCTGTAGCTGTACAGTATAAAGCTTATTTGACTGTGACAGGTGTCAGCTGTTACCTGATGCATCCAATGATTTTAAGTCCAATTACTCTTGTATATCATTCAGTGGTCAGTGGTGCAAATGGTAAGACCATCTACACTATATATATATATATATATATATATATATATATATATATATATATATAGGCAGTAAAAGGTGGAATTATAAATACATTCACCTCATATTAAATTGTTTTGTAGTGGTACATATATTATGACATTAATGTGTATAGCCTGCAAAACCATTTTGCCACCAGAAAATAAATAGGACCTGCTGAAGATATATGTATCCCATAAACTACCCAGTATATGGAACAGGCTCCCCATCCATGTAAAGCAGAGTTCCCCCCTAATCCAATTCAGGTGCAACTTTCATAACTGGATGAGAAACCAGAAATTCATCCCTGGTTTGGCACCTATGTCTCTGATGCAAACAGGTAACATGCAAATGGTTCATCTCCCAGGCCCATGCTTGCACTTATCAAGGGTATCAGAACTCATCAGAGATTTGGGATGCATGCCTAGGCTTAAAAAAGGCCCTTGTGGTCATTAGCCTAGTAAACACATATAAACTTATGAACCTATAAGAAAGTGCTTGTATTCTTGTAACTACAAGGTAAATACACAGCAGTATACTTTTCACAGTAGTTTATTTAAACAGTGAAACCATAGACACTGGCAGTCACATATTTATTGGCAGTAGTATATGGCATTATACACACATTCATCACATATTAAATGGTTTTGTAGTGGTACAGATATTGTGAAATCAGTATGTATAGCCTGAAAAACCATTTTGCCACCAGAAAACATTTGTAATATTGTATCCATAAGATAAATATACAAAAGTATACTTTTCACAGTAGTCATTTTATTTTTTTAGATAGAACAGCTAAGAAACAGTCAGTAATGAGCTATGTTGGAGTATGAAAATTACAGTATCACAGCTGACTAAAGATGGTGAACTGAAAACAATCAAACCTACTAAAGATGGTGAACTGAAAACAATCAACCCAGCCGTTGTAACCAAAAATGAGATGATAGCCACCTTTTGCAGCTAATATTCAGTCCTCTGGATCATGAGACAGCTTGGTAGTGGCTGTGATTGCAGATTATTCTGAATTAAACTCCATCCAGGTGACCTTAGAATGCAACTTGAATTAAAATGACTACAGGTGGAGCTGGAAATGAGATTACATCAACGCATTTAAGATACTGAAATAGTTTGAAGAACAGAAGGAAAGGAATGCTAACATGAAAGAAAATTGATTATTGCTTGCCAGGCAGAGACATCTGAACAGCAGGGAGGAAATTCTGGAGTCAGGTACCAAAGTCATTATTAAATTGTCTCCTCGATATAAAGGAGAAGAGTTTGACAGTTCTGTTCTGGAATTTTGACATGTATGCAATCACTGTTAAAATGACTAGAGACAATGAGTGAGGTATTTATCCTGCTGTTTTTGGCCACATCTACACACATTTAAGTAACATGAATTTGATAACAGTATAGACTATTTAAGTTGTTAAAAATGCTTTATCTTAATGTTTTAAATTCACTCCAGAAATGTATATGCAGTGTTTAGAGAACTTAGGAGAAAGGTAGAGGGCAGAGTTGGTCATTTGATTGCAGAAATACAAAATACTTATATTCATACATGGGCAAGTGGATGCCAAGTTACTACTTTTTTTAATATGTTGTGGGACCTTGTCAAAAGGGAGCAAAAAATCAGTATCTTGCCCGAGGACAGAAGCATCAAGTCAGCAAATTGTTAGTGTAAGACTGCAGTGGAAATGGAAAAAAACAGTGACTTCTCTCTAGTTAGCTAGACACAACTACACAAGAAGGGGATGTCAAGTACTATACAAATGGATCAGGAAACACATTCAAGCAGTCTATGCTTTCACAGCAGGTTTTAAAGTCAAAGGGGAAAGCTGCTAATCTGAGCACATGCCATAATCTTAGGGTTATATATTTTCACTGTAACTAAAAGGGGAACATATGGTCAAAATATACACAGAGAAATGGTGAACAAATGCCATTTAAGACATAAAAAAGAGATAGCACCATAGCAGTGAAAGGTTGCCCTGAAACTACAGCATTAACTATAGTTAAGGCAGCAGTTATAAGAGAACAGTATTACTTTTATTGTGACCCACTCCAATTTTCACCAAGTGAGTGACAGATTTTAGATTCCATTGGGCAGGGATCACTTGGACTGGAAAGTGGGTGGGAAGTGAGAAACCAAGCAAGTTGCAGTGGCAGTACTGAACCACATAATTTAATCTATTTTTGTTTTGAAGTCTGTGTAAGCTGAAGTATGGGAATGGCTAGCACACCACCCAGCCGCTCATCCCCTTGGTCCTGCGAACACAAGATACCAGAGTATAAAAAATGCTGCACCTGTATGTGGAACTTGGTATTGCAAACAGACTGTCTTCCCACTAGATACTTCCTGCAGTACCTAGTTCATGATAAAGGTGGAGCTTCTGCTTTGAAGTTTGTGCCAATTGAATTAATTGGGCTACTTCAGTGCTTTGGCTTTGTTCATTGGAAACTTTTGACAGTACATAGCACTGATGTTTTTTAAGCAAAGCAAGCCTATTTTTTTTCTTTTAGAATTGAATAAAGTGCTCCAGCAATACCCTTGACTTTGAATGGAGATTGTCACAGCCTTAAAATTTGGAGTTGGACATGGAGTAAATGCTCAGTATAGAATGTTTTTTTCCACTTCCAAGCTCTTTTTAATCCAGCCCTATTTTCTGACATTGTAGTTTTAAGGATGTATATTATGTTAAATTTATGAGAATTTTCCCCATTATAGTCCATGCAGATGTAGATGTCAATTGGCTTGTCAGCATAATTATTAGCATATAGATATTTTTTGATAACAGTATCAAAGCCGAAGTATTCTTAATATTACTGTTTTATATTAGTTGTGTTTTATTAGTAACTGAGTAAATGGCCTGGGCTTGGTGTGCAAAGTCCTTTAACATGGAGACCAAGTGGCTGAAAATTCAGACTTGCATAAATCAAGACCAAGATTGCTATTTCAAAAAATATTCCCTTTTATCTGAATATGGTCATCTCAGAGTTGGTATATATAAGTTCAAAGGGTGTAGGGGCTGCCTCACACATCAGGGATGCAAGCGGCCTAACTGTTGTAAATGCAAGTTTAAAGGAGAAGAATGATGTTCAGTATTTGTTTGTCTCCTGTATTTCTGCACTTTTGGCTTATTTATCTATTTATTTTTTTGATGTGTCAGCCTTGTAAGTGCTGAAATTTCAATAGGGAGTCATTTATATTCCTCCAAGGTTTTCAGAATTATGTGCATGTATCTTCATATAAATATGTATTATGTATACCTCCCCAAAACACACACACACACACACACACACACACACACACACACACACACACACACACACACACACACACACACACACACAAGAAAAATAAAAGAATTGCACCTTTGAAGCTGTTAACAAATATACTAGTTTATTAGGAATGCTAAGAAAGAAATTAAAAATGGCTAGGTGCATCTGGGCAAATGCAGATGTTCTCTTATGCCCAGTTATACATAAAATGACCTGGATTTGGAAACAATTAAAGCCATACCTCACAGCTGTACAGACTTTTGCAGAATGTCCAGATTTTGGCCTCATATTTTTGTTCCATTTTTCATAAAATTGTGGTTTTCTGGCAATTAGTGGCAAAACATTAAAGACTGAAGTTAGAAAATAATGACAGACATGTGAGTTTCAGACTTCATACCCTTCAGAAAAGTCATGCTAATACAAAACCTGTTATTCTATCAGCTTTTTATGTTTTTAAGAGCAATATTTAAAAATCTTCCCTATTTTTGGGTCTTTATCCAATGATTATTTATGGCTTTGTGCACATTTCTTGCTCTAAGAGATTGAGAGGTATGATTAGAGCAATACATAAAGCAAAATAGTATGGTGACAGCCAATGTACAGAGATGGTCACCAGAGCAAGGTTGGACAACCTGCAAAAATTGTGTGATCAACATCATATGGGAAGGACCATATAATGGCATAGAATTTAACATTATGATAGTGAATGAAGTATAAATAATGATAAACAACATGTCAGAGTGATTCACGAAAATACAATTTGCATAATGTGATGCTTTGGCTTGCTTTGGGAAGCAAATTTGTACACTATAATTTTTCAGGGAACAGAAGAATACAGACCACATATCATCTGCATTAGCAGGACAGCTTTCCTGCTTGCCATTCCTTCAGTCAGTTTGTGTAGCAGTGTGCATCATCACTCTACATGTCATATAGAGCTCTATCCTTCCCACACATACAGTCATTCTCAATGTCCTTTAGTGAGAGGGACACAGTTGACCATTATTTTGTGACAGAGACAACTTAAGGGACCTTGAAGACGTATTATAATCACAGCATGAAATAGCAATCCCTGTGGACACTAAGGTATATATAACATTCATCATCCTTGCTACAGGGATGCTCCAGTGGCCATCAGGGGAAAAGGTGAGTGTTTTGCAGGCATCAGCCTTACAAAGACTAGACCTGTTCCATGATAACATACTACAGCATATATGTTGCCACATACCACAGAGGAGAGAAACATCACTATGAAGGCATTCTATTAGATAACTCATCCACTTGAGGTTCTCTGAGTTATTGATTGAAGCTGCTTCACTGTGAAGGCCTCACCTGGTTACTGGTAGGTCATCCAATAGGGTTTCAGTTCCATCAACTGCCAGGAGGTGAGCAATGCAAAGGGTATTATAGACTATGTGTCTGTGTGCTATACAGGCAGTTGCCACCTTTCCCGTATCTAACACATATCTTTCCTATACTATCAATTTATGCAGGATGATTTAATGTGGGAATTTTATTGCTGATGCCAAATATGCCCTGGAGCTATGGTCTTGACACCAATACACAATCCATATAGAACAGCTAAAATAGGGTCTACCTGAAAACACTGAACACTGACAACGCCGACAACGAGATAACCGACACCGGAAGATCGACAAAGGAGATGACCGACGATTGAAAATCCCGATGCTGAGAACACTGATATGTTAAGGTAAGTGTGAGATAGTGACGGACGTTAGGGTCAGGGTGCGGGTAAGGTAAGTGTGCGATAGTGACAGACTTTAAGGTTAGAGGCGGGTTAAGTGAGTTAGGGTTAGGGTGCGTTAAGGTAAGTGTGCGATAGTGACAGACTTTAGGGTTAGGGGCGGGTTAAGTGAGTTAGGGTTAGGGCATGGGTTAGGTGAGTGTGCGATAGTGATGGACCTTAGGGTTTGGGTTAAGGTTAGTGCATAGATAGTTGTTTATGTAAGGTTTAGTGTAGGTTTGTAAGGTTTTTGGTGTGCTTGTGTTGTGTGTGTGTTTTACGGAAAAGGTATTTGTTTTGTTTTGTTGATTGTCGGGATTGTGGTTTGTCGAGCATGTGAAGTTTCGTGTTTTTGAACTTTCGGTTTTGTGGTGTCGGTTATCGCATTGTCGGTGTTTTTGCGTGTCGGTGTTTTCAGGTAGACCCCTAAAATAACATACAACTCTGCACTGTCACAGACTTGCAACATTGTTGAATGTGCATTCTGATAGTTGATGGCCCACTTCTTTAGACTAGATTCCTCTGGTGACATGCTGCAATATGCCCTGGTGACCTGCAGCAAGATATTTGCTGTCTGTGCACTGCTGTACAACAGGGTGGCATGCAGGCAACTAGACCATGGGATTGCCATTAACAAACCAGACAGGCTGGAGCCAGCAGTGGAGGAGGAGGTGCCAGATGAGGAGTCTTTGAAGTAAATGGCTGCAAGTGAAGCCCATACAAGGCTGAATTGGGTACAATATGATGCCACATTTGCAAATAGATGGTAGCTGGTCCACAACTATAGCCTAGAACAGAGACAAGACATAGTAAAACAGACACATACAATACTATACCCTGGCTATGCAGTACAGTGCTCTGACCTGTTACACTGTGCATCAGACACAACCTAACCCATGTAACACAGCAGTGAGGGCAAGACACAATTGTCATCAACTGCACAGGTGGGGTGTGACAGGGTCAGAGATGGTTACATAGGTGGAAGAGGGTTAGAATAGGGTTGTGGCATTTTGTACAGTACTGGTGCCAGGGGTCACGGCTAAGGTAAATAGTATTGCACTACAAAGGCATGGATGTGATACGGTTGTACACCCTGGATGGAAACAATGCAGATAGTGAAGGGCCTAGGCCATGGGAGTGTTCTCTCCAAAGAATGGCACTGTTACTGCCATATGCTGAGAAAGATGATGTGGAACTGTGAAACTATGACTTCCTCACCAGGCAATATGCATGAATGCCATGTAACCTTTATCTGCACACTTAACACTAGCAGATGCTGTCAAGGAGGTGGTACTCATAATCTACAGGTGCTTGCCTTTGTGAGTGTACCCACAGTGGGGACAGATAAGCAGTGAGCATAGCTACAATGTTGTCAATGAAGCACATAGGCAGAAGGCCACATTAAGGCAGCAATGGCTGACAAGTATCCATTGAGCTGAGCAGGTGATACAAGTTTTACATGCCCTCATTAATGCCACTATGCATTCCACACAATATGTTAATCATCCCTGCCTTGACATCAGTTGCATCTGTCTGTGCCCGTATCACTAACTAGCAGAATCTCTGATTTATGTCTGGTGTGACTCTTATTTTGGGCACTGAGAAGGAGCTATGTCACTGATGACAACTGGCATGCCACTCCATATTTATGCCATCAGTGGTGTCATCACTCTTCACTGCCAGTGTATGAACAGGTGATGAGGGTGCTCTTTAACATGGAATTCTACGTATCACCTTTCATTCCATACCCAGTATAGAGGTGGGGTACTTTGTACAGTCACACAATTCTGGCATTGTATATAGTTGGTAATATAGCCTATAGCGTAACCATTGCCAGCAGTGGCAGTGTCCTATCAGACTGTACCAGGGTTATGCCAATATCAATGTTGACTAACGTGTTACACTGACAACAGATATTATCTGTTTGATTGAGGCAGCCATTGTGATTATTGCATTAGAAAGACAATCGCCTATGTGTACAACTGATGATATGTGGCAATCATATACCCTAGTGCAAGAGTCAAGTGGAATAAGTTGATGCTTCCAGTAGAACAGGTTGGATTGGGATTACTTGATTTGAAGGGGTATTTCAGAGCTACACAGTTAAAGCTCCCATACATAGCACAAGCAGAAAACTATAATTCAAAGGATTCCCTGAAGGGTGCACTGTCAGAGATGCTGAGTGGGTGGATTGGTGTGGCTATGGAGATAATTTTTCTGAGCTATGATACAGAATCAGAATTCCCTATACATGGTAAGGCCTTGCTGTGTCTAATTATGTTGCTGTCAAAAAGCAATTACTGGAAAATGGAAATCAAAATCTAAACCAACTATACTAGAAGTAGTGAATATAGTAACAGAGATAAAACAGCTAGAATCAAGATCTTTAGACTACATAGAAAAAAATGTGAATTGTGGGAATGATACATACAGAGGAGGAAATAGGTTTAAAAGATGGCTGGACTTAAATGAGCTATGTAATGTTTAACTGAAATGATTGGGTAGATTGTAAGTAATGAATAATGTTTGCAACTGGGAGTGTGTCAGTATGGTTTGTGATGTCAAATGCTTGCAACTTAGTGTGAATTGTTTATAAATATATATATATATATATATATATATATATATATATATATATATAAATGTATGCTTGCCTATGTCATAAGTGATGGTTTAATAAAGATGTTTCTTGCTTACAAAAAATCATATACCCTAGTGCTACAACACCATTACATAAAACACAATGCACAGAATGAAGACAGACATGTCTTGTGTTCTATGCTGCTATGCCTACATCCCAGATATGTCTAATAGGAGAGATATAGTGATATTTATCATCCAGGAGTTTATGGCAGTGAAATGCCACAAAACCTTGGTAGTGTCCTAAGCTAGCACTAATCTGGTGCATTCTACCAGCCAGGTATCAATGTCTTCTCACTGTCCTCAGACAGGAGCACCAGAAATGTCTCTGCGTCAGTGAAGAAGGTCTAAGATGGTGAACCCCCACCTGTGGCCATACTACTCCCATGCAATGTCTTGGACTACATGTAAGAGCAATCGGTAACATATTGTCAACCCTGTGTCATACCTATTGTAGTGATCTGCTGTGGCCATCTACAGCATTGACATGTACAACAAGGTCCTGGCACACATGCTCACAGAAGACAGTGCCAGCCTTTTCATTGCTTAGAATGTACTTTTCATGAACACATAGATCCTACAGACATCAGTCTCTTGAATTTTCAAACTGACACTGTTCTGCTGCCTTATATATTTCTGTGCATAGGGATATGCACCTACATTCACTGCCTGACCACAATTATGTATGATTAGCTGTTCTAGTTTTTCACACATGTGCCAACAGTGATTGCAACAAGTAGCATTCCTGTGATACATCTCTAACACAGGCAAAATGTCCATGGTAGGCCAGTTTGAACAGACTGGGGAAAGCCTGTGGTATAGCATGTACTCTGTGATCAGTCTAGGCATATCTGTGTCCTAATAAGCTACACCAATGTGTGTCCCACAGATACATTTGAAGCTTGAATCACTTAGCGGATCTGAATCCTCTGTCCCACCTCCTTCTCTGTGTACATCAGCTGAAACATTGTACCTGAGAGAACATTGTAGCTGAGAGTGCACATAAAATGCATACTGTGTTGCCAGCCACCTTGACTAATCCACCTCTCACTGCCCATCAGCTGTTCACCTGTTGGGATATTAAAGAATGGGCATATGTCCTTTCTGCTCACATTCCACATTCCACCTCCTCTGTGCTGGTCAGAACCCCCCCGAAAAAAGTTAAAGTATCCGTTCACCATCTCCACTTCTTCCTGGCCTATGCACCTTTATTGCAACTAATGAAGAGCAATTTTTTACTTTGGAGAACACTCCAATAATCTTCCCTGAAAATCTGCTTACTATACTGTAAAAATCTTAATAGCACAATGTGCACTAGTATAGTGATGGTTGCATATATTGCACTGTCACAGGGCTCATGGTTTAGTAATTATGCTAATTAAGCAGTCTTGGTAAACTGCACAAAGTTTTGCCAATGATTACCGGTGCACTTGCATGGTAGGCAAAGAACTGTTCTGTACATGCCTGGGTGCTCTGTGCCACCTATCTACACTAAGGCTATTGCAATCCAGTCAGCAGTCTATGGGGAGTGTTGATATATCAGTGCCGTGATTTGTAGTGTGTTGGTATCCTAGTATACAGAATAAATATTGGCAGAGGCATGATACCATGTGTGACAAGTTTGGCTCTGCCCTCAAATATGTCTACTCTGATTATTTTATTTTATTTTATTTAACATTTGTTGACCGGGAAAGTCCGACTAGGTTCCACAGAGCCTGTTTTCAGCGGAGGCCCGGGGAGAAATGCTCCAGATGCATGTCTTTGGAATTATATTAATATGTATTAACATTAGGCTATGTTGCAGTGCAATGTTTTCTGTTGATGTACATCACATGATTTCTGTCATTTGCATCTTAGAAATCCTGCTATTATTTCCATCTATCAACGAGACAAGTCACTATGGCTTTTGGAAGAGTTGAAATTGTGAGGGCTTTGACACACTGCAGCAGTGAGACAGGAATTATTTTGCATCTGCAGCATCTGCACCTGTTGGGGATTCACATGTGGGGCCCCATTGCAAAGTGGTTGCTTGGCACTGTCTTGCCAGGGGGTGAGTAATGCCATGCACATCACCAACTCTGGTGAGCAATGCTGGTGTCAGTACATTGACATGAAGAGGTACTACATTGGCTGGTCAGGGAGATGGAACCTGAGTTCTGCAGTAAGAATTTCTACATGATAATTGATTTTACAAAATTATGTATTACTGTACACTTACATACTTACTGATGTTTATGGGCATACTGTGTTTATTTTCTGATTTTCAGCTCATCACAAGATATGGGGGAATCAACTGATATACCGAGGAGACAAGCACTCCTGTCTAGGCATTGGGATATGGGAATGCAGTTGCTGTTGTACCTGACTATGTGTAACCCAGCTGCTTAGCTGCACTTGTTTGCAATGCTGCTAATTAGTTATCACTGCTTATTGTATTGATTTATTTTAAGTGTCATATAACTGATAACAGCAATTGTAACTGTGCTACTGCCGTTTCTACTGCCACACATTCCTGGCAATGACTGGGTGCTACAGAATGGGCTGAACTTGGATGTGCACCATTGCAAGTAGTGATGTAGAGCTTTACTTTGGTAGATGGGCTTTTGACATTGTTCAATGACTCCTAACTATTTGACAATCATACAAGTAGCACACACATCCCTTGATGGCCTGACATCTCATACTGTTTGACTGTCCATTCCATCACCAGTGACTGTGCTAGCTATGCCTTGTATATCATGGGTATGCAAATGTTGGCTGTTGTGTAATGATGACTGGCAAATGTTATGGAACTATATTATGCCAAGTGTTATGTGGCCAATGTGAATTTATGTTGGTAGTCTGTGATGGATTATAGAAAGCCTGATGTCATGCATAACATCATTTTCTCATGGTATATGTTACTTGCTCATAACTTCCTCAGGGCTGCACAGTTCATTTGTTTAGTGGGGTTGTCTCTGCCTAGCTTTGATACTCATTGCATTTACACCAGTCAACACTCATGCACTGTGCCACTGTCCTATACACTGGTGTCAGGATGCCTCCCATCACATCCCTCCCTGTACTCCATACAGTTTTGTAATAGGCATGTCCCAGGCCAATATATTGCTTTTATTTTGTTATTGCTTTGGTTAATACACTTCCATTTCCTACTTCTGTACTGCAGACCACTGTAGCACTGCCTAGTGGTCTTTGCTTTTACTTTGTTTTCATCTTTATCATTGTCATCTTCTTCATTTTATTGTGTGTTCTTTGCTGTTTTGTTTCCTACTATTTGTATTCATATTTTATACAGTGTTAGTCAATCATATGGATGTGGTGTGGTAGTGACCACTGCACCTAGCACCTGCCCAGTAGTGGTCAGGCCAGATACTCTGCAGTGTGATGAACATCAGCCAGAGAAGAGGTGCCTTGTAAAGGTCGTGGGTGTCAGCTGCTGCTGCTGTTTCTGTGATGAATGCTGTCTCCTCATTTGGAAGTTTCACCAATGGGGTCCAACTGGGTCATCTGATGGGAGATGGAAGGGATAGTGAGGACTTTGGTAAATTAGCTGCTGCACATGCAAAGTGGCAGCCTGGAGCATCCTTATGCAATCTGGACCCAAACACTTGGTCACCAGTTACTGAGCCCAGCCATGACAGCAGCCATGGAGGTGACTGACTTCTGGTTGGGTTGACCACTGTGCAGCTTGGTAGTCAGCCAGCACCCAACCCTACCTCACCCATAATGCTCTTCCCTTTCCTTCTGTGTCACTTCCTTCCCCAATTTGTTGTCCATTCCTAACCATAATTAATCATTCTCCCTCTGTCTATGTTTTTCCATTGTGTTGGCCCTCATTTCTGTCAGTGCCTCCCCTTTGTCCATCTTTTATATCAGTTAATTTGCCCCTGCTGCCATCCCTATACTCTCCTTCCTACCCACATCTTCCTCATGCTAACTCCCCTCCTATGTTCCTAAAGACACCTGCCCTGCAAAATAAAAAAGAAATAAAAAAGAAAACGTCCCTTTTTCCCTCTCCCCATGTCCTTTTTTGTGTTCCTGTCTAGTTCTTCCTCTTTTCTGACTGTCCTATTCACACATTTTCTTTCCAGTTGACAAGACTGTGTGTGAAGCCACTGTCTGGGCTCTCAGTTGCTCCGAGTTTGGCCTGTTAATGTTCATGTGGGTGGGCATCATAGCAAGTACACTAGATGCATGCTGCTTGGCCAGGATCATGTGACCTGCAGTAGTGCTGTCCACTTCTATGAATGAATCATGTTACTTCTATGACTGAACTGCACTCTAATGTAGCCCTATCCCTGGCATATATACACAAGCTCACTCCTACGACATACTTAAACACTGCACAACTTTGACTGTGTTCTTTTTCTCCATGTGACTGTATTACCCCTTTTTCTGAATCCTAGAAAATGTCTGTAATATAACCACTTACCTTTTTTACGCATTAGCAGTATATCTTATCCAAATCTGATTAGTGCCGTATGACTTAAATTTAAAAAAATTCAGTAAAGAGCTGGACTCAAATTCTATTTTGTGAACAAAGCCAATATCAGAGTTTATCAAAGTTTCAAAAGAAAAAAAAACAGTTTATGTGTGTTATAATCCATTTAGATAAATATTTATTTTCATGTCATCAGAAAACACTTAAATGAACAGTTTCTCATTGTACCAAACTGCCATCATTTACTGTTGTTTCAGCAATTTTTATCTTATGGCAGAATAAATGTCTCCCTGTTGGAAATTTGAGAATTAATGACGTATGCGTAGAAACTATAAATTTTAAGAATAATGTAACAAAAGTAACAACAACCTTTGAATGTTCTTGTTACAAATTTAAAGCAGTTTTTGTGGAAGAGCAAGCCCCCCCCCATATCTCCAGTATAGTGCACTACAGCTACACACCCCTGATATATATAGATATAGATATATAGATATATTATGGATCACTGTACTTTGAATAAGAGGGAAGACTGAAAAGATGCAGCAATTTTTGGAGTTAACATATATTTCTCTGCAATCACAGATACGGTCTCACATTTTGAGGATCAGAGTTATATTCCTGGAACATACAATAGGAGTCCTAAAGAATAAACAGAGGGCCGGATTCATGAAACCTCCGTGTAAGACTTAATATGTCTTACTCGGAGGCTGCAGTTGAACGGTATGATGTCAGCATGCCATGCATATTCATGAGCGCATGCTGAATCATACCCTAGGCTAACACGGTCCGTGTAGAAAAGTAGGGGGCGTGTCCGAATGCCGACTACTGCAAAGGGACACGCTCCCAGAAGAGTCAGAGGCCTGAAAGTAAACACCCACGAGCGAGTCCTTAGAAATGTCAAGGAACACAACACCACACATCCCCAAAGACTATAAACCCTACTGAAAATGTGTAAAACGTAAAAATAGCAGTTTCATTTTTTTTTTATAATTTCAAAAATGTTTGCCCGCATTTGCGCTCGTTTGCGCGGGTATGCCCTTCACTCAGCCACAGTTAGCAGACATTGAAAAGCATATAAGATCTATATATACAAATTAAGCCAAGTAACAATAGCGCAGCGGTAGAGACATTGGCCAAAGAGGAGGTAGTCACGGTTCGAGCCCCCACAACATCATTCACCATTTTTATTTAAATAAGTATGAAACAATCCCCTGATATATATATATATATATATATATATATATATATATATATATATATAAAACTATAATTTAAGTAAAATGTAATGAAATGGGCCATGTATTTGTGAAGAAATCCGACAGAATAATTTATAAAAAAAGGATTATAATTGCCCATAGCTGAGCAACGCTTTAGCAAGCTGAATATGAGTGCCCGTAGGTGAGCAGCACTTTAACAAGCTTACTATGAGTGCCTGTAGCTCAGCAGCACTTCACCAAGTGTAATATGAGTGCTCATAGCTAAATAACGTGTTACCCAGCGTAAGCCGTTTGAGCGGAGCTGCCCAGCGCGCCAACTAGCTTAATGGCAGGCAACATTGGGCAAGCTGTATCAAAGCCGCCTTTACACAGACACACCTCCTAGCCTGTCTAGACAGTAGTAAAATAAAAAAAGCAATGCCAAGGGTCGAACCCGGGATACTGTGCACCATAGTCAAAGTACTGAACCACTAAGCCATGACAGTTGTACTGAGAAATACAGTATTAGCATATATATAGGAATGAATGAAAATTGAACCATGACAAAGCAGGATTGCTTTAAGCTGATAAATATCCAAAATGGCCAATCACAGATAAGGGCGGGAAAATCAGCATATATAAGCCCCATAGGTGGGAATACACATCATAACTGATTGTGGTTCCCACTTGCAGTCAGGATGGTAGATGCAGGAGAGGGAAATCGCTTTAGAGCACAAAGGTGGGGTGTTGAGGAGTCAAATTATATGGTTTGGCTCCTAGTCCATGATCATGAAGCACAGCTCATGCAGGGCCAGGTTCAATGGGGAGCGTATAAGGCAGAGGCGTGGAACCGGTTGGCACATGATCTCACCAGTGCCACAGGCATTCCGAGGACTGGTGAACAGGTCCATCACCACCATGCAGACCTGAAGCGATGTAAGGAGGACCAACTGAACCGTTGGATCCAGGAGGCCCGCCAAATGCCCAATGCCCCACTACTGAGTAAGTATCCATGTAATTAAGTATGTAAGAAATGTTATCCTAGCCTATAGTATGGAGAGGTATGGTCCAATATTCCTTCATTTATATTACAGCTGCAGGTGTTCGTTCCACGAATCGGTGAGCCTATGCTGATAGGCTGCTGAGGTTGCGCCACCAGGCAGGTTAGTAATTATTTAGCTAGTATTGTTATAGAATATAAGTGAGACAGATTGTAAGAGTTCAGTGTTGTAACCCAGTAATAAAGGTGAAATAAGCCTAGAATAAAGATTCTGCTAGTATTGTAAGATTAGATAAGTGATGCAGGCTGGAAAAGAGTGTATTGCAATCCAGTAATAAAGATTAAACAAGTCTCAAATAGAGTTTCCACCTGTATTGTAATATTAGATAACTGCTTCAGCCTGAAAATGAGTGGCAATCAATCAACAAAGGAAGACAAGTATAAATAAAAATAAATATATACGGAACTGGAGTGAAAGTAAGAATGCAAAAATAAAATAAAAGTAAATAGTCCCAGATATAAAATCCGCAAAATGTATTTCAGGCAAATTGCAAACGGATAAGCGCTTTCACCATGTTAGCTTCATCAGAACCATGATAAAATTCCCTAACAAACGGCATTATATATAAAAGACATAAAAGCAATCAACCTATCAAATAAATACATTAAAACTGTGTCTCTATTTAAAGACATAGCGTATTACAAAGAACTACAAAGATATGACAAAATATAAGAACAGAATATAAAATGTAAAAACAAATATGTACATTGTATACATATGTGTGAAAGACACTCACATAAAAAACTTATATATATATATATATATATATATATATATATATATATATATATATATATATATAAAAAATTATAATATAAATCATTTAACATGCCTACGCTGCCTCAACCTGGGTTTGATTGATGCCCTTTCATTGAGAACTGATCCTCTATCAGCTCTCAATAAAACTATCCAATCACTTTCTTTACTCTCAGTATACGTCCTAATGTCACCTCCCCTCTGAGTTGGGGTGATAACTTCCAATACTCTGAACAAGAATTCATGGTCATTACCATATAAGGCCACATGCTTGGCTAAGGCATTATGTAACGTACCCTTCCTAATATGATACTTGTGCTCTCTCATCCTATCTCTAAGGGGGCGGTGAGTCAGCTGGAAAGGATTGTTGTAACCCAGTAATAAATGTTAATAAAGCCTAGAATTAAGTACCATTCTGAAATGTAAATATAAAATAAGTGAGAGAGTGTGAGAAAGACAGTTTGAAGCTACCAAGAAAGCTGTAATAAGTCTGGAATAAAGGTATACTGCAGTCACTACATAATGAAATGAATGAGACAGCCAGAACCAAACAATAATGTGTGAAATAAAATGCAGAACATGGACTGTGTCCTTCCCACAAATTGGATATGTTGCTGTAGCCTTGCATTATGGAGATAGTATGGTTGTATGAAATGCTGAACATCCACAGTTGTCTAGACCCATATAAATCAAATGTAGCAGGATGCTGTACCTGAACACAGCCAGATATGAACATATATAAATAAAAATGGAATGTATATTAATGTAGCAGTAACATCTCCATCACCAACATTCCTAAGGTTACATACAGGAAACTGTACTAATACATGTAGGGGATATATATCTGCATCTACTAGGAATGTACAGTATATGTATAGGTAGTGTAAGTTGTTAATGTAATATTTCTCCACCCTACCCTATTTTCACAAATTATGCCATTCCACACCAAACTGGGTATGTGTATTCACAATTAATTCCCATGGACATTTGTCCTGTTGGTTCATACATATCTGCATGTACATTGATGCATGTGCCCTGTTCACATATCCAAACCTGATGGCCTGTTGCCACCAATCAACCCTGCATGCTGTTGGAATGTGCACTGTTGTTCTAAATAGGCATGTGTTACGCCTGCTGCTCAATGTTCGGAATTCATGGGTGTTTGGTTAATGGGAATACTGATGCATGCTGTTACAGCTAATTTTGAATGGTGTTGTTTGTTACTAACCCAAAATGCCATAAAATACTGCTAAACATAGGACAACAGGGAAGGTGGGTTCCAGCGGACCCACCTCTCCCACCTCAGATGGCGAGTGCACCTGGTACCATTGCCCAGGCCAGGATCTCCTCCTCCGGTGGCCCTGTGCCACCTTCGGGTGGAAGCGCTGCAGGGGATGGGGCTCATCCCCCCTCTGCAAGCGTGGCCGGAGGAGAGCCTCCACTCACCCTCCATAGGGTCCGGTCTGTGGTGCATAGTGAGATCAGGCATTCTGTGACTGATCCCCTATGCCAGCTCGAGGCAAGAGTGGCGCAACTCATGTGCGTGCCTGCCTGTCCTATCCAGCCCCCAGCACAGCCCTGGCCTGGGCTGTGAAAGCACAGTGGTAACTGCCGATGGGTGGGGATCTCAGTTCCACTGTTGCCATCTGTGGGCTCATAGGCTCGCGATATCCAAACATCCATCCCCGTCAATTGTGTTTACCCCCACATGTGTCATACTCTGCCCCTGTATGCATCTTGTTTGTCTTGTCTGTTAACCTCCCCAACCTACCTCCCCAAATATACCTACATCCTGTACCTCACATTCTACTCTCACCTGAAAAAGAGAATAAAAAAAGGGCAGTCTGTTCCCACAATAAAATGACGCCCCATACATAGCTGCCCAATTTGCACACATGTCCGCTGGACATGTAAACTGATAATTCTAATTGGTAGTACAACATATTTTGTTGTCCTCACCCCTCTCTCAGGGGTGGAAGGTTTCAAATTTCACAACAAATTTCAGACATATGCACAGTTGTTGCTGATAAAAAAATGGGCAGCTATGGACCTTCCCTACACCCATCCTGCACATCCCGAGCTGGTTTCCCTACTGTCTTTCCCTCTCTGTGCCCCCTTTTTCACCACTTTCCTATTTCCCCATTTTCTTTTCTTTAAAAGAAATTAGCGCGGGTGTTAGCAGGAGTAAGCACTTTTAAGCAGTA
>NC_056732.1:1147680889-1147930889 GCF_019279795.1 Protopterus annectens | reverse complement strand
GATGTTTTTCCTTGTGATACTGTCACCCACCCTAAAACAGTATTGTGTATGTGTTGGATTGCAGGTGTGTCTGTGTTTGTATCTGCTTTACTGAGGAGTGTGCCTGTGTGCTTGTGTGCCTGTATGCCTGTGTGCTTGTGTGCCTGTGTGCTTGTGCGCCTGTGTGCTTGCGCACCTGTGTGCCTGTGTGCATGTGCACATGTGTGCATGTGTGCATGTGTGCTAATATCGTGTACACATTTGTAAACTGTGTTTCCTATCTTCCTCTCACAGGTTCTGATGTTGCTCCGGTGGAGTGCAGCAGGGAACCTGAAGCCACTGCTGAGGATAGTGATTGTGATGATACATGTGTAATGGCACAGGGAGGTGTGACAGGGTCTGCCGTTGGTCAGCCAATTGACACTACACAGCAGTCATCCCCATCAATGCGCACAGTCATCCTGCCGATACATCCATTGTCACCAATGTCCTTAGCTGAGTGACAGCATACAGTGGGCATTGACCAGGGTAGTGTGGTATCATTGGCACATGCATCCCCTCACTGCAGCCATGGCCAGATTCCTGACATGGTACCACACAGGCAGATGTCCAGGGGTTCTCGTGGGAACATCCGTGGTCGTACTGCCACTGTCAGATGTGCCCACAGAGGTCTTTCAACCTCAGCTATGTTCCGGGCTGTAATGCAGGCACAGGCACGTATGGAACGGTACACCAGACAGGGCCTGAGGGAGCTTAGAGCACATCGCACCGCTATGAATGACACTATGCATGACGTTTCATCTGCCATCCGTAACATCAGTGAAGTCATTGATAGACGTTGGGGGGACACATTAGATCTCTTCCACAAATACATGTCCAGGAGCCAGGGCAGTGCAGGATGGTTGAGGCGTCGATGTGGACATATGCCAGCAACATTATCAGCTGGCAGTCGTCGCGGATGACAACAAACCCACAGCCGCTCCCATAGTGCCAGTACCAGCCCCAGCAATGCTGGGTCTGTGTTGTCATTAGACCGTCCGAGAAGACCACGTGCACGTGGCTCTGGACAGTCCCAGCAGGGACATGTGTCCAGTCAACAACCCACTGCTTCTGATGACAGTACCCAGTCTGGCTTAGTACCTGATACTGTCTGTAGCACCCCTGCCAGGCACAGGTACCATGTCCGTGGCCAGAGACAGTGATCTGTATGACCTGGCAGGTACAGTCTGTGGCTGTCCACAAACATCCGTATATGGCAGCCACGTGGTGGAACTGTGTGCATGCATACACACGCACATAATGCTAACACCTAGGGCTAACACATACACACACACACATTGCAGCAACATTGCCCCATGTTGTACTGTTGTCCCTCACTAACACACACACACATACATGTCAATTGGATGTGTCAATGGCAGACTCTGGCAAACCAAGTATACACCCTGTGCATATGATGAAACTGTGCCACCTCCTGCCATCTGTAACATTGATGCTGGAACAGGGTAGCATGGTGCTGATGCACAGGGTGACTACATAGCACTGTAGTAATATTATCATGTTGTTAACAGTACAGTGTAATGATATTGTTGTGGGTATATTCGAGCATGCATGATGCATTACCTATGTTTGTCATTGCAGTTTTGTATACACCAGTGTTAATTCCCAAAGTGTACTGTCTGCACATGTGCCACATGGCTGTTGTGTGTACCTGTGCCTGCATGTGTTGGGGTGTTGGCAGTACATGTGTGATGTTTGCAGCACTGAGTTGCAGGTGTACATCTGTGAACATGGTTAGCATGGAACATGACATGGTTTGACAGTATGCTGTGGGTGATACGGTTTCCAAATGTCAATGGTCTGCATTCTGGTAGTATACACAGCTTACATAGCTTGACATTCAGTGATCATTACATGGTGTCTCCTCAACTGATACACAGATGTAGGAACCTGGTGTCAGTGATATCCCTGCAGTACTACACTATACCAGTAGCCATTCTTACTGAGCCTCACACATCCCTGGGAACAATACTCTTTGGCATATAGCAGTCTCACGTACATGCCAACACACTATGGATATGTCCATCCTGACTGCAAATACATACAGTGGCCTACAATGCATTCTACACATGACACACCTAACCACCACAAGGGTATCATACGGACAGATACCTGTTGTCCAAGCAATGCTGTATTGCTGTAACGCAACTGTGGCATTGGCTTTGGCATGTAGTTCACATAGTATTCCAACAGTACCATGTAGGTGGTAGCACCCATCATGTAGAACGGGTAATGGTGTGTACATGTGGACAAGTGTTATCTTGTCTTTCCTGTGATATTCACATTTACAAAGGTATTCTGCAGTCCCTCGATGTATCACCTAAGCAAGAAGGTGTCTGTATGCATATTGGCAACAGTTGCCATACACCTACACTGGGTGTCCATCACTCACAGACTTTGCTGTGTTTTAACATGTCTGACATATACTCCAGACATGAACCCTCACCCACATTAATCTATCAAAGCTTTCATGGGTGTGTGTCACATAGTTGGCCTAGGACACAGATCACTGCAGTAGCCTGCATTGTCACCAACATACATGTATGGCCTAAGGTCTGGTAAGCTGCGGCACATGCTGGCAAAGGGAACAACTGTATTCATATGGGGCAGGCTTCACACATAGGAACTATTAAAGGTCACAGGTACATATCTGTATGTGGCACACACATACCTGATGTGTGCATTGAAATTACTGTTATAATAATATGTCATACAATAATAAAAGCAAAACACACAACACATTGACAAACTGTGTGATAAACACACACATGGCATTTTTAGGATTCAACCCCCTACCTAACTATGTTGTGACACTTGAGAGAGACGCATTAGCGCAGCATGCTATTCGCATTACTGGATGGTTTCTTTTTTCCTGCTGCATTTATGGGGTGCTGACATCATCAGTCTTTCCAAAGAGGAATGTACATCTTTTAGTGTGTTATCCCAGTCTTCCAAAAGGCCATTCCTTTCACAGAGAATTGCATACATACACACTCCCCTCACACACACAGCATTTGCAGGATTCAAACCCCTACCTAACCATGTTATGATACTTGAGAGAGACGCATTAGCGCAGCACACTACTCACATTACTAGATACTTTTTCTTCTCCTGCTGTATTTATAGGGTGCTGACATCATCAGTCTTTCCAAAGAGGAATGTACATCTTTTAGTGTGTTATCCCAGTCTTCAAAAAGGCCATTCCTTTCACAGAGAATTGCATACATACACCCCCCCTGCCTTCAAAACCCTACCTAACTATGTTATGATACTTGAGAGAGAGAGACGCATTAGCACAGCGCGCTATTCGCATTACTGGATGATTTCCCTTCTCCTGCTGTATTTATAGGGTGCTGACATCATCAGTCTTTCCAAAGAGGAATGTACATCTTTTAGTGTGTTATCCCAGTCTTCAAAAAAGGCCATTCTTTTCACAGAGAATTGCATACATACCCCCCTGCCTTCAAACCCCTACTTTACTATGTTATGATACTTGAGAGAGATGCATTAGCGCAGCGTGCTATTCGCATTACTGGATGATTTCCCTTCTCCTGCTGTATTTATAGGGTGCTGACATCATCAGTCTTTCCAAAGAGGAATGTACATCTTTAACTATCCCTCAGTATGGGGGATAACAATATCTGTGCATTAACAGACGCCTAGTTCAGGGTCACATATGCACACTGGCACTGCCAGGTTATGTTCTATAGCATGCTTCATGACCACAGGACTTGTAACACACAACACAAGTAGGGGGTGTATCCATATACATCAGAGATACACACACCTCTGGGTTGGTACCACTGCACTAAGCATGACAGGCTGTACATATACAACTACCATTGTGGAAAACTGCCTTTTGGTTTGGTGTGTAGTTCAGACAACCCCCCATACCCAGTAACCACACTTGGCTTTCCTGGGAACAGTGTAGGATATGCAGGTCTTCACACACACCATTATAGTGGTTGACTTCAGGTACACAAATATTGACTGGGGATACTACTCAGGCCCTCAACAACATCACCCTACAGCCACTACAATTTGTGAATCCATGTGCTATGGCACAATCAGTCACCACACCCACAAGGGGGAATACATATTGGACCTGATCATCACCAACATGGGGAATCTGTGTTCCACACCAGAGGTAGAACCATCATTGTTAAGATCAGACCATAAACAACTTTCCCTGGACATCCATATCCTGTCCCCACCCCCAGCCAAGGAAATCACTGTAAAGAATTTCTCAAAAGCAGACTTTGCACTTGTGAAGACTGGGGTGGAATACTTCAAAGGCCCCGTGCTGGAAGATAATACAGCCCAATCTGCAGAATCCTTTACAAACACATTGTATGAGCACCTGCAGGTATGCATTGATCATGCTATCCCAAATAAAACCATGACTCCTCCAAAACAGGAGACCTGTCTGGTTGACCCCAGCCATATATAAGCTGTACAACAGAAGGAGGAAGCTACTACATAACAGAGCAAAATCCCACAGACCACATAGATCATAACCTCTCCTTTGCTAATCACATTGACAGAGTCATTGCAAAGACCTTTATATAGCCCTCCTTATCACATGGGTGTTTGCATGTAGATCATGGGAGGTCATTGTGGCCCTCTACTAGTCACTCATCAGGCCCATGTTTGACTACAATGCCCCTTTTGGGGTGTACCTTATCCAGCACCTGCGGCAGCTACAGTGAACACAGCAGTACCTCCCCAAGAGGATCATGGGCTACACATGATCTACTATGAACCTATGAACCTATGAACACAGATGTCCTATGCAGCTCAACTAAAGGATCTCCAGCTCTACTCAGTTACTTAATGCCTACTCAGAGGTGATCTATGCCTGACGTACGCAGCCATTTCAAACCCAGAAGTAATGGACATGCTCCACCTCATAACATCCAAGACCCTTAGAGCTACACACTCCAGGGACTTAAACCTCAGCACAAAAATAAATAGGACATGCTGCAGGGACAGATTCATTACCCAGAGGCTCCCCTCACTCTGGAATTGAATCCCAATTACAGTTAGACATAGCCCCTCACCAACCCTCTTCCAGCGAAATACAGCCGCATGGATGGGAAATTGCAAATTCACCCCTGGGATCTCCACTGTGTCCCTGCTTGACAGAGGCACAGCAAACTAGCCTTAAAGGGTGCCTTCTGTGACCTACTTTACAGAGGCACAGTAGGCTACTCTACTGGGGAGGTGGACGCCAAATACACTCTGCCTAGGCTTATGAATTCCCTAGGGCAGACAGCCTAGTATTGACCTCTGCACCTATGTTTATGTTCGGGATGCACAATATTTGTTGCTGCTACTGTTTGCAGGTCTTTATTGCTGTAGCTTTCCCAGTTTCTATGAACAACTTGTGTATCTGCGTAACATGTTTGATCATGACAAGGTTCCAGTATATTAATATATGTGTCGGTTGCCATTTAACTGTGTGCACAGGGTGGATTGCTGGATCGTGGGAGGTTCCTGGCTTAACACATACAACTGCCAGATCCATGCTTTGTTGCCTGACATATGTCTCATTTATCCAAGTGTGTGAGATGCCCAGTGTGACCTTTCCATATGTTGTGATCTGGACTCCACTACATTTCTGTTTGTGTGTGAACATGACCAATATTGACATTTATACTGTGTGTGTTGGAAGTCATGTTGTGTTCTTACTGCCAGACTCCTTTGTGTCATAACTCAACAGGGATTATGCTGTGCCTGCAGGATTTCCATGTGATAGTTTGCAAAGACTTGGCAACATTTTCTCATAGTGGCTCAACACTGCAATACTGTCATGGTGTAGTGGTTCAGTACTTTCACTATGGTGCACAATATCATCGGTTTGAGTCCCATTACTGCTTTAAATGCTCATACAGAGTAGACAAGACTGGTTAAGGGCCAGTTGGGCAACTATGAGCATGTTGCATTTTGTTCAGCTATGGCCTACTTACACCAGGCTTGTCCGACATTGCTGTCTATTCACCAACTTGGGTGGACATTGCCAAACATTACTCCACATTGACCACAGTTGTACTAGTCAGTGTGTGTGATTCTGTTCATAGATTCATACTAGGCTATCTGCCCTAGGGCTTTTATAATCCTAGCCAGAGTGTGTTTGGCTTTCAACACACATTTTAAGTGGAGTTTGCCATGACATTTTGCAAGGCTAGTATACTGTGCCTCTGTCTAACAGTGACATAGAAGTGATACCAGGGTAAACCTACAATCTCCCATCAACTCATCAAGATTCCTCTTGAAGAGAGTCAATGAGGGACTCTGGCTAACCTGGAGTGGGGGTTTACTCAAGAGTGGGGGGAGCCTCTGGGTTAAGAATCTGTCACTCCAGCATGTCCTATTTATTTCAGTCCTGAGGTTCAGGTCTCTTGAGCACGTAGCTTGATGGGATTCTGATTTTCTGAGGTGCAGCATGTCCATTGATTCCAGGTTGGACATGGCTTTATACATCAGACACAGATTGCCTCTGGGCAGGCGGTATGCCACTGAGTGGAGCTGTGGTTTCTTTAACCGGGTAGCGAATGGCATGTGTTTGAACCCTTTGATCCTCCTGGTGAGGTACTTTTGTGGTCTTTCCAGCTGCTGCAGGTGTCTGATAAGGTACATCCCACAAGGGGCATTGTACTCAATTATGGGCCTGATGAGGGATGAGTTAAGAGGCACGATGACCTCCCCTGATGTAGATGTGAATACCTTCATGATTAGGTGGGCTATATGAAATGTTTTTCTAAACACTTTGGCCACGTGGTTATCAAATGAGAGATTGCTATCAGCTTGGGTCCCCAGGTCCCTTATCACATCTTCCATACTTAATGGGTTACCACCTATGCGGTAATTTGTGGTCACTTAGTTTTTGACAAAGGGGAGGACTATACACTGTTTTGCATTTAGCTTGAAGACATGGCTCTGGCACCAGTTGTCTGTTTCTATGGGGCCCTTTTGTAGGATGCTTGTGTCAGCTGGAGGGTCAATTATGGTGCCCAGTTTGCAGTCATCTGCAAACTTGTTCACCAACAGTCCTTCTGTGTTGGCCTGTACCTCTGAGAAATATATACCAAACAAGGGAGGTCCCAGGACTGAGCCTTGTGGGATGCCACTTGTAGCTGGTTTGGGGTCTGACATGGCTCCAGCATTTCTGACCATGTGGGTTCTGTCCCTGAGCCAGTTTGCAACCCATCTAGAGACATAGGGGTTTATATTGAAGCTGGTGATCTTATCTATGATGACCAAGTGGGGTACTGTATGGAAGGCTTTTGCGAGGTCCAGGAAGGCTGTGTGGACCACCTTCCCCTCGTCAATGGCCTTGGTGACTGTTTCAAATGACTCAACCAGGTTTAAGAGGCAGGATCTGCCCTTAACAAAGCCAAACTGGGTAGGATCCAGTGTCTGTAGGTCCCCAATATGTTTATTTCTGAGGTCCATGATGATCCTTTCCATAGCTTTGCAGACCAAGCTGGTCAGGCTTCTGGGGAGATAGTTTGCAGTGTCCATTGAGGCACCACCTTTGTGGAGAGGGACCACTGTTGCTGTACACTGCTCTTTGGGTACATATCCTGTGGTAAGGCTGAGATTGAACAGTGGTTTTATGTTGTGTTCATTTCTTCTTGGGGTTCATGTTGGACACAGCCCAGGACACCGTCTGGTCCCATTGATGCTGTGTGTTTTGCTTTGGAGAGGCTGGCTGTTACCTGAGCATCTGCAATGTCAGGGGGCCAGCACTCTGCTGGGATAGATATTTGCCCTTTTGGTGGGGAGGGGGGGGAGTTTGCACTGAACCTGTCAGCTCAGATGTTGGCAATGTCTGTGGGTTTGGTGTATTGTTTGTCATTTTGGACTACATCTGAGCATATCTGGGGATTCCCACACAGGTTCCTACCATAAGTAAAGAATGCCTTGTGATTATCCTTGGTGTCCTGTACAATTTGTATCTCAAAGATGGCCTTAGATGATTTTATGTGTGGCCGTAGTTTTTCAATAATACTGATCAGAGATGCCTTCCCTTTTTGGGATTTTGATCTATCATATAGTAGCTTCCTCCTTGTATTGTATGGTTTGTTTATGGCTGGGGTCCACCGGACAGGATGCCTGGCTTTGGAGGATTGGGTCTTGGTTTTATTTGGGATTGCATGATCCATGCATTCCTGAAGGTGTTCATAGAATGCGTTTATAAAGGGTTATGAGGTCTGGGCCATATTTTCCAAAGGCACAGGGGCTATGAAAGATTCCACCTCAGTTTAGAGGAGTGTGACATTTGCTTTAGTGAATAATTTTCACTGTGTTTTTCTGGCCATGGGCAGGGATCGGGATGTGAATATCCAGGGAGATTACTCTCTGGTCTGATCTTACCAGTGAGGGATACACTTCTGGTCTTGGGCATAGAGTCCCCATGTTGGTGATGATCAGGTCCAGTATGTTTTCCCCTGTTGTGGGAGTGGTAGCAAGTTGTTCCATAGCATTTTGGTTTATAAATTATGGGAACCTTTGGGCTAGGGTGTTGGGGCTAGGTTAATGCTCCCAGTCTATGTTTGGGTAATTGAAGTCGCCCAATATAATGGTGTCTGGGGAGACCTTCATATTTTCATGTGTTCTCCAGTCAGCCAAGTGTGGTTCCTGGGTTTAGGAGGGTGGTCTGTAGCAGGCTATGAACTGGAAGGCGGTTTTAGCCACTGTTAGTTGCACATGGATAGTCTCTGATGCTTCATGCTGTGCCACCAACCTGGGGGTATGGGTATCTTTGAAAAATATTGATACTCACCCTCCTTTTGTAGTTTGTTCCATGTTTTGCAGCTGTAAAGCATGGTATGAGGTGTAACCTGTTAATGCTAGGGTGCTCTTGGGAGCCTTGAACCAGGTTTCTGTTACTGCACAGATATCAACATTCTCCATGCTGAGGAGAGTTTGGTGTGCGTGCATCTTGCAGTTTAGACTTCTGGCATTGAGTAGCATTACTTATAGTTTCTTATCCCTTGTGATACCAATGGAGGTGGGTTTGTGTTTTGAGCCTTACCTAAAAAAGGCACTATGGGGGTGACAAGAGCCTTTGGCAATATCCAAAAGGCCACAGGTGATAGGTAAAATCCATCCCTAGCAAAGCATCATGTCTTGTCGAGTATGTCATTCCAGGCTGACAGGCATTGTATCCCCTTTCACTGACACCAATACGTCAGCCAATTGTTGTAATTGATCATCTTGTCTTCATATTGTGGCCACATGTTTGGTGAGGGTAGGATGATACTCAAGGTCATCAAGTTTGCATATACTACATGGTGGTAAATGCTGTTTAGCACTACCTTACATTGCTTAACACATGGCAGTCATGACTCAGGTGGTGCTGCAGGGCTGCATATGTCAGATGCACATACTACACTCCCTATACATGTTTGGAAACAGGTAGTGTCAAGTTAGGCATCCCTTTTACTATATGTGCGAGTCAGAGAGAGGTATCATTTCCAGGGTTCCTACTGAGCCAGTGTATGTGCTATGCGTTGCCTCTTTGCCAAGGCCAAGGCATACTGGGCACGCCTCCTTCTGCCAACTGGGGCAGGCTCAGGTTGTTCCTCCTCAGAGTCACGGTCTGCCTGTGATGGCCTTGGCACTGGTGGGGGGCTGTTTGGCCCAGGCCTATGCTGGTCCTGCTGTAGCTGTTTTTGCAGAATCATATTATGTAGCATAGCACATACCATGACAATTTGGGTACATGTAGTTGGTGAGTATTGCAAGACTCCAACAGATGTGTCCAGGCACCGGAACCGTGACTTGAGCAACCCAAACACATGCTTGATTACATTTCATGTTTGTGCGTGTGCCTCATTATGGCATTCCTGTTCAGGTGTGTGTGCATTTCTGATGGGTGTCATCAGCCACGGCTCCAGTGCATAGCCAGCATCCCCCACTAAGTGACCATGTGGGATGTCCCCATTGGCAAATGTCTGGTACAGCTGTGTCAGATGCCAGATATGGGAATCATGGTAGCTTCCAGGGTAGCCAGCACACACATTCATTATTATGCCCTGGGCATCACACACAACCTGGCAGTTGATGGAGGGGAAGCCCTTGCGGTTAATGTAGACCCTACCCCGCTCACCGGCTGGTGCTTTGATGCATATATGCGTGCAGTCTATTGCACCCACTACCTCAGGGTATTCTGCTATTTGCTGGAAGAGACACATATTGCTGGCCAATACCTCATGGGAATTGGGGAAATATACATGATCACCGACATGTGCTGACATGGCATCCAGGAACTGGTGCAGTACCCTGGATGCTGATGCCTGTGATATCCCCATCATATCACCAGTTGGTCTCTGAAAGGTACCTGTTGCTAGTATTCTTAGGCCAACACATACCTTGGTTTCCACTGGGATGGGTTCCCCTCTGTTGGTTCTGTGTGTGAGGCATGGCCTGCACAGCTCAACAATTTGCTGCAGGAGGTCTCTGTCCACTCTATAGCGCTCCACTATCTCCAGCTCATGTAACCCCTGGTAGGTGACCCTGGGCCTGTACACTCTTCTCCGTCTCCTCACTGTGGGCTGTCCGGCAGCATTTGCATTGTCACCACCCTCAGCATGTTGCATATGTCGCCTTATAACAGCAATGGCAGCCCCTAGCATTTTTTGTCTGAGTGTAGCTTTTTCAGTTTTCACTTCTAGTAGCTTACTCCAGTGTTGCAGTGTCTCTTGAGAGAAACAAACTGCACTGTTGTTTGCAGAGTTTTAAGTGCTGGGCTGGGCTAGTGTTCTGCCTGTGTAATTGCCTGATTCTGATTGTTTGCACCTGCTAGCTTTACTAGTATTCCCTATTAGCTTTGTACTATTTGTTGTGCTTCCTTTTTCCTTTTTGTTTCCTCAGGGGAGCGACACGCATACAAGCTGAAACACACTCACAGCAGCTCACACGCATGCACACATGCTTAGACGGACTAAAACTTGCTTATTCAGGTTAAAACGCGCGCACACCAGCGCAAACACGCTTACAGGTCTTCCAAAAGCCTTATACATGCTTACTCCAGCTTAAACGTGCACATTCACGCTTCCACGCGTGCACTCTGTCTTACTCGAGTTTACAGGCACACACACACGCGCATACCCACTCAACAAGAAACTTTGGTGCTATCCACAGTATACACCTTCCATTTCTTGGCTTTCCCTGGCCTACCTGTTGACACACCTCTTTCCATGCTGTCTAACTGACAGTAACACATGCCACTGTGCTCCAATGAGCTTCACTACTTTCATACATACCCCCTTGTGATGTCACCTATCTCCTACTCTGTTCCTCCCCATATCCTACTCCTACACTCCACTGACTGTGCTCATTTGCTATTTAAAAGTGCGATTCACTATCCTAACACTCATTTACATAGGATTGCCTACTAATGCTTGGTTACATGTCTTAGACTGTGCTTCTCCCCTTAGCAACCCCTACTCGGTGGCCATGTTGTCTTCAGCCTGCTATTCCCTTAAATTGTCATTTAACAATTTTCATAAATTCCACGTTTGTAGCTTTTATTGTCTTATTTTATGATTTTTATAGCGCACCCCGTTTGCGCGGTACTGCACTACGCTTAAACATCGGAAATCACCAAAAAAAAAATCTTTTTATTTTAATTTTGCATCTGGGAAACTTTCCAATGGCCGTATATTTGGCCATTGGCATGCTTCCTCAACCATATGCAACCTTTATTTAGAGCTGACAAGGCTCCATTGTGCTATTTGTAGAACGGTACTCAGTTGTCAACTGAGTACATTTCTGCAGCTAACACGTCTCCTACTCGGACAAGTTTGTGCTTCCTGGATTTCAAATTTACCTAATTTGCATGCCTTTTGGCTACAAGTGGGGTAATTTGCATATCCCAGCCCTGTCCGTGTAGGAGACATTTTAGGAGCTCTCTTACATGCCTCTACAGGCTGTTCCTGTATCGCTCGTCGGACATGATGGCTGCATGGAGTCTTACTCTACTCGTAGACTCTGTGCAAGCCATCGTGAATCCGGCCTAGAATATTTTACAGAGAATGTATATAGTAACAGATATATGGCAAGGCACATTATTCCATTTAGAATACAAATTTTGTAATATCTATAATAAAAGGCAGCTGTGAAGCAATTCTATTCTCAATGCCACATGCTATATTCTACATACCACATACAACCTTTTTAATGTGCCTTTGAATAAATTAAATCAAAGTACATTCAATCAAGATGTGCAGACCAGAACAAACACACTTCCTCTTTCATCCATATCTAGCTCCAAGCCAGTCAACAAAATAGTTTCTAAAGGAACAAAGCACTTATGTTGTCTGTAAGCATGTAGTATCCTTTCTAAAAGTATTCTGCATAACAATGCATCCCTAGTGATTTGTATGAAGTAAATAATCCTTGTAAGTACAATCATTCTCCCCAACTGTCATGCATTTCTCTGTGAATAAAAGTGATTTTATTTACAGTTTATTTTTGTATAACCTTTATCTAAATGTATGTGTGTTCTTAAACAGTTTCCTAACCAAAACATAGACATGGTAGACAGTATATGTCAATGACACTGTCCAAAAGGCATTATATTTTATTGACAGTCACAATTCATTAAAGTGACTGTAAAAAAACGTATTAAATTAGCTACACCTTCCCTTCATAACAAGAAGAGGCAGCAAAAAAAGTAAAAGGGGATAAGGCTTAAGAGGGGGAAGGAGAGAGGGGAGAGGTAAAGCAAAGTGTTATGTATTAAAAGCCAAGGGTAATTATGTCTTGATGTTATCATACAGAATTAAGGGTATGAATTTTTTATAATATTGCTTCCTGTAGACCAGATTTGGATTCTCACAGCATTCAATTGTCTGCTTTGGGGGTCAGAGCAAATCACTTAAACAAACAATACTAGGCTCCACAATTGCCACTGATCTAGTTTTAAAACTATTTAAGTAACTGAAAAATACAAACACCCCCCCCCCAAAAAAAAGCCCAAGCTAAATCCTGTTACTGAGTCCCAGTGGAAATTTGGAAAGGGCTTCAAAGTGCCACTACTGAAAACTCTCCCACTGTCAAAAGATATTAGAATGTTATAATTCTTCACTGTATTACTTGACATTATTTGAATTCTAATGAGTATAAAATTAATTGTATACGTGTGTGTGTGTGTGTATATATATATATATATATATATATATATATATATATATATATATATATATATATATATATATATATAGAGAGAGAGAGAGTGAAAAAGAGGTACACACACACACACACACACACACACACACACACACACACGTGTGTGTGTGTGTGTGTGTGTGTGTGTGTACTAACTTCCAAAGTCACATGCTGTCAACTTCAATAAAAAATAAAACAACAGTATTTTTGGCTAGTGACAAGCTCCCCCATACCCCCACATGCAGCACCTGCATCTATAAATATATTAATTCCAGGATTGCACAACTTTCTTATCCCCCAGAGTTATGTGATCTTGCTGAAATCTATTATTACTTTACTCCACTAAAAATAGCTATAATTGTTAATGATAACTGTGAAATGCCTTATTACCTTCAAAGGGTATTCTGTCTAGGAGAAATGGGTTCTGACTGATTGGGCCAAGATTTTGTCTTCCCAATTAACATGTGAGGTCCTTAAAGCTTATATGGACATGGAATATACAAGCAACTTTTGAGCCAAAGCAACATGAAGACAGAACTGCTTGCTCATGCAGGTGTATCTCTAACTTTACATTTAGCACCATAAAAATGCCAAGAGCTCAAGTGTTTAATTTAAACATATTTTTAAAGTTATAGCTTGAAACTTAAGTTAATAGCAAATGCAAAATTATATTTTAGGTATTGACAGACTGAAGAGGATAATATCAATAATATAAGTAAATTGGCTTTCAGGGTAACCCAATGTGTACTGCAAACCTGGTTGCACTAAACAAAATATTGTTTGCTAATAAAGCATTGGTTAGAACTGAGGAAACAAAGCTTTTAAGAAGAAATGTGCAGATAGCTGCTAACACCCAAAAATTCCAGCAAGTAAAATATAATGATTTAAATGCAGGATGAACTGGCACATTACTAAAATTGTTTAACTAGTAATGTATCTAGCAAAATGTGTTTTATCCAAGCCACTAGCAATGAAAATGTATAAACACAAAACAAAAAATAAACTTGTAACCAAAAACAAAAATAGGCAGCAAGCTGTAGAATTCCAACCAGTTTATTGTTAGCGCTTTCACATAACCTAAGAAATTTAAATTCATTCAACTAACAACTTTTCTATTAGTTGAATGAATTTATAAATATTTATTTATACATATTTATCTTTATAAATTCATATGAATTTTATATTTCCACTTGTCTGAGTTGTTTACGTTAGCTAGCATTTAACAGCATTTAGATAATTTATACACATAAGAAAATGAAGCAATACGACTGATGTGCAGTGCTTTAAAATTGTTGCTGATTTTGAAAAAAAGCATTTATATTTATTCACATATATAATTTACCTTGTATAACACTGGCTCTTTAAATTTCTTCAGTTATGTTAATTGGTTTTATAACTAATTATCTCATCTTTATTGATTGTTTTATTTTAACTGAGGACTCTTGGGATGTCTTTGTCTGAAGAAGTTCATGTATTTTCTGAACGAAAGCGCTAACTATAAACTGGTTGGAATTCTACAGCTTGCTGCCTATTTTTGTTTTTGGTAGCGATGAAAATGTGAATGTTACACATTTTAGTAATGTGATGTATTAGTAACATGTTGATAATGAAACTGTAGCTGTAGAATGTGATAAAATATCTACTAAAACAATAGGCCTCTGTGCCAATACTAAATTGGCTAAGTATACATTGTATGTGGCTGGGAAGTAGTGAGTGAAGGAATCACTATAGTCTGGAAGCATGGTCATCCTTAATTCACTGTATATCTCTGCAAGCATAAAATCAATAACAAGACAACAGTGGAAGTGATATGCATTCATGAAGCTAAGAAAGGGTATTCTAAAACACATGCAGAAATTCATATAGCATTAGCTGAAATACAACTTAATCTAACAGATGATTTTATTTTTTTATCCTTTCTTGACTTTCTTGATTAGTCCCAGTAGGCTACTGGAACTTTTCAGAGAAGACTCAAGGTAGTATTTCTACAATGAGGGGAAATTTGCCCAGTGCATCAGGAAACTTCCCTGCTCTTTTCAACAGGTGCCATATAATTTCTTACATCCACCTGGGATACCACCAAATTAAAGCAGATAAAAACCTCACTTTAACACCTCATTCTAAGGATGATGCACTCAGGAATACAGCATCCTCTGACACTGCACTACAGTGGCAACAGCTGAGTCATCTGGAGTGGGACAAGAACTGACAGTCTTTTGATCTTCCAGCACTAAAAATGGGTGAGCATGCCACCTGTTGCATCACTGGCACTGATTTCGCCATTGCTCAATACTTCTTTTGATTCAAGGCACTATGGAAATTGTATTTTGGGATGGGGAAAGCACAGAAACTCTGTGATCAGAAGATATTTCAAGTAAAACTGGGGTAGCAGTAGCCTGACACATTGTTAGGAGCACACCGATCTAAAAATTCTCATGGAAGGAACAGGGAATGGCAGCAGCAGAAGCCAGATTCAATACTAATAAATAACAGCCATGAATATACTTTAAGTATAAATGGGTGAGAGGAACAGCAGCCTGACACACTTCTAAAAATACACTCAACTAATAAAGAAAACTGTATAGGTATAGAGTCTTCAATTGGAACTAAAATAACACTTGAGCTGGGATTCAGAGGAAAAACCTGCTGGTTACTCGAAAGAAAAAATATATAAATTGTTAAGTTAGTAAGATAGGTCACTACAGAGATGGACTGGAAAAAAATCCCTAGTACATGATATGGAGATTTATCAAAAATTCCAGAAAATAAAATAGTGAAGGATGCCTGTGTGGTGACAGAGAATGAAGGACTCTGTGTTATAAAAGAAAGGGAAATTAGCCTAACAGAATCTTAGGATTCCCTCTGTAATGCCAAAACAGAGGGTTAAGCTGAAAAAGGAGTCTGTACAGCAGATACAGAGAGAAACTGAAATAATTGAAATAAAAGTTAAAGAATTTATTTATACACCCTATTCTGGGACCCATCTCTAACACTGACCTCCTCTTAAACATCTGTCTAAACTCAGGACAGTCTCTCACAACAAACAAACAAATCTCATTTTACTGTATGAATACCCGAAGCAACCTTAACAAAGTTAGCCAGTTTCATGCATGGATATCTAATCACATCCCAGATGTTATTTCCCTAACTGAAACTTGGCTAAAACCCCAACACTTCGATACAAATATTCTCCCCCTGGATATAATATAATCTGCCTGGACGTTTGAAAAAAACGGGAGGTGGAATTGCCATTGCCTATTCCAATAATCTCACTATCTCCCAACCTATGCATTCCATCTCCTCCTTTTCTCCTGCCGAAGGACTGCCTGTTAACCTTAAACTCAATAACTTTACTACCATTACCATAGTAGCCATCTGCATTCCACTAGGTGATAATATTCCTCTACAGGAAAACATCCTCTCATACTTTTGCCAAAACATCCCTAATGAGGCCATTCTCCTTGGGGATGTAAACATTAATTGACTAACCCTCTGTAATCTTACCTCCCCATGTCATATAAATCTATATGGATTTACACAACTAATCTCTCAACCAACCCATACAAACAACTCTCACTCTATTAGCACCCTCATAGATTGGATACTTGTTTCAAACCCCTCTAAATACCACAAACCTCACTTCCTGACTGCCTGAGTGACCACTCACCCATAAAAGTGCTCAGGTATACTCACCATCTCTCCAAACCACATAGATTTATTACCTGTCCCAAACTTTCCAACTTCAACCCTGAGACTTTTAAAACCCTCATCTCGGCAGTAAATTTGAACTTCTTGACCCATCTTCCACTTGACGAAGCAGTCCAAGCTTTCAACTCAACTTTCATTAACATTGCAAACTGGATAGCCCCACTCCAAAAAATAAGGATAAAAGTTAATATATCTCCTTGGCTATCTAAAACTACCTGCACCTTTAAGAAAACCAGAGATAGGTCTTGGAAAACATGGACACCTTCTAAACGCCCTGCCAACTTGCAGAGGTGCAAATAACTAAGAAACCAGGCAAAAAAACTAATTAATAGAGACAAAATAGATTTTTACCACCACCCACCAACAACTCTAAAATCTGATCCAAAAAAACTCTGGAATGCAATTAACCAAATACTACATCCTGGCAACCCTACCTTACACAACACATGCCCCGACAAATCACCTGAAAAAACTGCCAACACCTTCAACATCTATTTTATAGAATCAATATCCAAATTATTTAACCTCAGCCCTAACCTCTCAAACTCCAATACTCTCAACTGCCTTGAACCTTCTTCATCTGCTAACTCTCCAAATACTTTCTTCCTTACAACTGTTCCTACTACCTACATGAAAACTCTACTCACTAAACTAAACCATGCTCTGTATCTGCTGACAACATCCCATCATACTTTCTCCAAATAGCTGCTCACTCTCTTGCTCTGCTCATATCCATCATAATCAGTCACTCCATCTTTGAATCCAAAGTCCCATCAATCTGGAAACAATTCTATACCCTACCTATTCACAAAGAAGGTAACTCTTCTGAAATCCCCAGCTTCAGACCTATTGCTATCCTTTCCCCTCTCTCTAAAGTCTTGGAGAAAGGTGTACATAAACAAGTCATGCAATATCTCCTACAGGAAAAACTATTCACTCCTACACAGCATGGTTTCTGACCTAAACATAGCACCACTACTGCTCTACTGTCCTTCCTTAACACTATTTCTTTAGCCAGATATGATCATAAACGTATCTCCTGCTTATTCCTTGATGTCTCTAAGGCTTTTGAGACTGTTTCTCACTCTCTCCTACTGAACAAACTGTCTGACCTCAACTTCACCCCAGATACAGTTTCATGGTTCTCCAGCTATCTCACCAACAGTGAGATGGCACTCTGCTCTATCTAACCCCTTCCAGTAAAAATGGATTTACCCCAAGGATCCATTCTCAGTCCAATTATTTTTAATATCTTCACTAACTTGCTCCATTCCTCCTGTCCACAGTCATCCATAGACCAATATGCTGGTGACTCTACAGTCATAACCTCTGCTAATTCTTGCTCAGAACTCTTATCTGCTACCCAGTTTTCTTTTAACTCAGTTGAGACATGGCTCTCCAATAACCAACTCATCCTCAACCATAAAAAAATTATTATTCTTTATCCCCAAAACAGTTAATGACATCAAACCTTCCTTTACCATAAAGTGCATCAACAATACCTGTATAGAAGTCAAATCCAGCACAAAACTTGTCTGTGTTATCATAGATGATCAGCTAAAATTTGACCTGCACGTAAACAATGTACCAGAAAAACCCACCAGAAACTAGGATTTCTGTATAGAAATAAAAAAATGTCTCACCCCTGAAGAAAGGATTACTCTCACTCATGCTTACATTCTACCCTCCTTAACTTATTGCTCCCAAATTCTCACAAATATAAACTCCTGTCTACTTACTAAACTAGAGTCATCCTATCAGAAAATAGCCAGATTTGCAGCTCAACAAACCTATAGACCCCACCACTCTCTCCCTAAAATACTTAAACTGGCTTGAACTACCTCACCTACTTCTCTTCTTACAGCTCCAAGTCATACACTCTATATCAGCCAACCTATTGTCCAGCACTATGCTCCCTCATCTCCCACTACTCCCATATGTCCAGCACTATGCTCCCTCATCTCCCACTACTCCCCTATGTCCAGCACTATGCTCCCTCATCTCCCACTACTCCCCTATGTCCAGCACTATGCTCCCTCATCTTCCACTACTCCCCTATGTCCAGCACTATGCTCCCTCATCTCCCACTACTCCCCTATGTCCAGCACTATGCTCCCTCATCTCCCACTACTCCCCTATGTCCAGCACTATGCTCCCTCATCTCCCACTACTCCCCTATGTCCAGCACTATGCTCCCTCATCTCCCACTACTCCCCTATGTCCAGCACTATGCTCCCTCATCTCCCACTACTCCCCTATGTCCAGCACTATGCTCCCTCATCTCCCACTACTCCCCTATGTCCAGCACTATGCTCCCTCATCTCCCACTACTCCCCTATGTCCAGCACTATGCTCCCTCATCTCCCACTACTCCCCTATGTCCAGCACTATGCTCCCTCATCTCCCACTACTCCCCTATGTCCAGCACTATGCTCCCTCATCTCCCACTACTCCCCTATGTCCAGCACTATGCTCTCTCATCTCCCACTACTCCCCTATGTCCAGCACTATGCTCCCTCATCTCCCACTACTCCCCTATGTCCAGCACTATGCTCCCTCATCTCCCACTACTCCCCTATGTCCAGCACTATGCTCCCTCATCTCCCACTACTCCCCTATGTCCAGCACTATGCTTCCTCATCTCCCACTACTCCCCTATGTCCAGCATTTGCTCCCTCATCTCCCACTACTCCCCTATGTCCAGCACTATGCTCCCTCATCCCCCACTACTCCCCTATGTCCAGCACTATGCTCCCTCATCTCCCACTACTCACCTATGTCCAGCACTATGCTCCCTCATCTCCCACTACTCCCCTATGTCCAGCAATATACCCCCTCATCTCCCACTACTCCCCTGCAAGAAATCTCCAGAGCTCAAACCAAGGTATACTATATATATATATATATATATATATATATATATATATATATAAACCCAAGTCTAAATCCGGGTACAATATATATAGCTACCACCCCTCTATAGCATGAAACAAACTCCCTCTTGAAATCAGAACTCTTACTTTCCAAACAATTTAAATCAGCTACAAAAGAATACTTTAAAAGACAATGGACCTGCCACTGTTCTCACCCTCCCTGAATCAATCCTTCTTACAGAAATACCTTCTTTCTCCTCTCTCTCCACCATTCCTTGTTATAACCAACCCTATTACTTCTTACCTAACCAATCCCTGCCTTCCACTGTACTCTTTCCTTTTCTCTATGTTATCACCTACTAAGTATTGATATAGTCATATAATAATATCTTCTTTTGCTATTGTTTACATATTATCTCCCATGCATTTGTATCTTTATGTGTAACTCAATACTGATGCTTGTTTTCCACTTTAATGCACATTGCATTATTTTCATGTCTTCTAAGATTACCTGGTACTGTAAAATCTGTATTACATGGAGCTTTTCTCCCCCGGCCTCTGCTGAAAAAGGGCTTTTAGCCCAGTCAGACATTCCCGGTCAAGAAAGGCAAAATAAATAAATAATTGTCAAAACCAAAACCAGAAAAACTCAGTGACATGAGTTGCCTTTTACAGCTGAAGAAAAAAATGAAAGAGGAAATATATTTACCTGTATTTTTAATTGAACAGTCTATACACTGCACTTCATGTCAGTACATTCACTAAAGTGCTCCTGACTTGGCAAATGTTTGGATAAGCAATGTAAATTTTAGGAAATCACAATGGGAGAATGATAGATATCTAAAGGCCAAAGGATATATAGCCATATTAAAGAGAGACAGATGAAAAATGTGTACCCATCTCAAATCCATATTTTGACCATATTTTTTAAGAATTATTTAATATACAGGGTGATAGAGACAGAGACGGAATACTACGCCACCTGTTAACTCCAAAATCTTTTATAAAATGAAAGTGACACAGTCATTAATAATTTCTGTGCATCTTGCCCAAAATGTCAAAAGGCTTCACCACATCCTAAGTCCACAAGTTATCTGATACCTATATGTATATCTATTACTGAGGTCCTGTATAATCAGATAACTATGGAGCTTTTATGCCCATTAATAAAATGTATTAATGTCTATCAGCACATTTTGGTGATTGCTGTCTATACTACAACATTTCCAGAAGTACTAATGTGAAATATCAGTGCTAAGTAACTACTGCACCATGCATGGGGATGCACAGTATGCAAATATGAACACACTGTTTACAATAAAAGGTTGCTGTTTAAAAAAAGGCTTGCAAATTAGGTTAGAAATGCTACAAAAGGCATATAATAACAACAGACTTAGGGAGTTTAAAACAGTTGCATAGTTTCATAGTTTCATAAAAAACTTACAACCATGGAGGCCATCAAGAAACTCAGCCGCATCACACAATACTATTGGAGACGATAAATGTCCCATAGTACCTTGGCTTTTACTATATATCATGGTGAAAATTTGTGATTACTCATCCAGTCATCTCCACTGCTTTCAAAGGTTGATAGGAAAGTACTTGAAGTAAGGCAGCCTAATCCTGAAATGGGTGATATGTTAACTTAGGTATCTGTCACACCATCTAGTGTTGTTGATGTGGTAGAATATGCTTTTTAAATGTCTTTAGTGGGTGTTTGCCTTACCTCTGGTTCTATTTAGATAAAGAAGTTGAAACAGTGCTGGATCATTTATAGCACTGAATGCTAAGTAGAGATCACCCATCAGGAGTCTGTATGGCGCTGAGATGAGGAATAGGGTTTTAGATTATCAGTGTAGCTGAGGGTACTGAGAATTCAGATATTTTTGGCAAGCAAACATTGATGTCTGTCAAACTGGCCTAGGTGCTTAGCAAGGAACATGCTGATGGATGCATTATATTCATTGAGGGGACTGATAATGGTTGAATAAAGTGAGACTGTAATTTCTTCAGACTTCAAAGAAATACTGTGAAGGATAAGTCCTGCAAGGCAGAAGTACTTTCTTACTACCACAGAGGTATAGTGATTAAAGGAAACTTTGTCGAAATACGTTCCCAACTCCCTTATGATTAGGCCAAGTTTAGGGGGAATGTTACCTATATGTTAAGCAGTAGTGATGCTAAATTTTCCAAGAGAAACAATGATGCATTTCTTGGTATTGGGCGCAAGCCCATTATTAATAAACCAAGCATTTGTTTGGCCTAGTCCTTGCTGGAATATCTGAGTATTAAAATGAGATTTGACAACTGTCCCCAGTTTGCAGGCAGCAGAGTTTGCAGGCAGCAGCAAAAGTTTGTAAGCTACAGTACCTTGAAACAGCTTTTATGAGGTATATTTACCAAAGCGGGACAAGATAGAGCCTATGAAATACCACTAGTGACATGTTTTTGTATAGAGCAAATACCCCTATGAGAAATGCATAGATTCTGTTAGACAGCTGATTACATCTCCAGTGAACCCCCTGTACACACAGACACAGGTGCATGCACACACACACACACACACACATGCAAACACACGTACACACAAGCAATCACATGCACATGTAAATGTGTCATCATATGCTGTCACCACTTATCTATAGTAATATATCTTCTAAACATACAAAAATGTAAAAATGCTTACCTTCATTGATTGTAAAGCCCTCTGTTACCCTAGTAGCTTGTCTCCTGAGTTGTACTGCTGAGTACTAAGCAGCCTACTGACATTTGGCTATAGAATACCAGAATAAGCAATATCCTGACATGTTTATGACTTCACCTACCTATTCCCCTGCCCTCAAATTAGACATGGTACCTCTGTCCTATCTGGATGTTGCTGTGCTGCTGTGGACATAGAGTTGGTAGTGAAGTACTCAAAGTAACACATAAACCTAAGGCATGTAGTGCTGCTGGGATGCATATCTTATACATGTACCCCGAGTGAGTGTGTGCATCTGGCATCAACAATGTATTACTAGAATACTGACAACAAGAAAGGCTTTATATCACCTTTAAGAATTAGAGTATTAAAAGGGAGAGCTACTACAATTCAATTATCCTTAATGTGTTTAGGGGAGCTGATATCCGAGTTTATGATTACTTGTTTCTCTTCTCTTTTGAAGTCAGGCACTAGATAGATTTCACAGACTGAGGGAATCAATCACAGAGTTACAGGATGAAGCTGATTAGCAACTCATAGTCCTAATCCTCTGTGTTAATCTGATGGGCTCCAGGAACGTCTTCCCAGAGGGTAAATCTTTAACTAAACAACAGTGTTGTTGGCACAACAAGTAGCATAGTTGCCTTTGGTGCAGAAGACTGTTGGTTTTATTCTTGCAGTAGATAGATTGATTGCTGACACTGCATTTGCAGCATAAGGGGGGGGGGGGTGCTGCATTCCTGAGTGTATCATCCTTCAGATGAGATGTTAAACTGAGGCCCTATCTGCAGGACTTAGTGGTAGGTTAGGTAGATGTTAAAATTCCCACAGCACCTGTTGAGAAGAATAGGGTAAGTTTCCTGATGCCCTTGCAAAATTTCCCCCTAGTCATATAAATATCACCTCATGTCTCCCCTGGAAAGAGGCCATTAGCATAGCGGGAGTAATCCATTTAAAAAAGGATAAAGAGAAAGAAAATTCTATGTTGCCAATTCCATGGGAGATCACTTCATTTCAATAGGAATAAACACAGAAAAAAAAGGTCAATGTAATGCAAAATCTAAAAGGTTCATCGTGTGCTAACAAATAACTGCATTTTTACTGTTTCTTCTGGCAAAGTGTAGGTTTTCTTCAATTGCCTTCCAAATAATATCAGGAATATTAAGTACTCATTACAACACTACAGAAAATATGTGTGTGTGTGTGTGTGTGTGTGTGTGCGCGCATGCTTGTGTGTGTGTGTGTGTGTGTGTGTGTGTGTGTGTGTGTGTGTGCGCGCACATGCTTGTGTGTGTCTGTGTGTTTTCATGCGTGCGTGTGTTTGTTGTTTCTCAATGTTCATGTTCCTTTGAAAGAACAGTGCATTCCCCTCTTTTACATGTAAACATATAATAAATTTAACTACTTAATTAATAACAATGGCGAGTTTTATAAACAAAATTATCGGGTATAGACTGTCTCTGTTTTTGTGCAATTATGTCTCTAAGCATGAGTTATATTCTCTAGATGACACTTTGAAGTAAGTGGTCAGTGTGCTTGGCAGGTTTTCAGAAGTTCTTCTCATAAGCAAAGCATTTCTCATGGCTTTTGCTAGAAAATCTTATGTTGAATAAATGGATCCTTGTTTTTAGGTATTGGGCTGTGATAATCCTGTCAGCAGCCCATCTAGATTCTGGGATCTGTTCACCATGAGCTGTATTAGCTTATAATATTGAAATACAGTTCAACTTATTTTTCATAATAGAAATAGTATTTCTTTTTACTCCAAACATACACATTGGTACAGATTCAATAAAGCACACACAGTCTGTTAAAACCATATTTGCAGCCGGATGTGCACACTGGGCACACTGTTTTGTATTCAGTAAGTGGCTCTACATGGTAAACATCGTGGCATGCTAATTACAAAATAAGCAGTTGAAGTGTATGCTAATCAACCAAATCAAGATGGGGGAGCTATTCAGCAAGCTATAAAGCAATCATGTAAACTCAGTGTAGGCTTTCCTTGCAAATTCCAAAACCTACTGGAATACAGCCATGGAAGGTACTCTACATGGAAACACTGTTAGGAGCTGCAGTTGCTGTTATACATATCTACCTGCAACAGGCTCAAGTCTATGCTGCTGCTGCTGCAAATAGACCTCAGCCAAGAAGGAAAAGGGTATTTAAACTCCTGTTAACTTACCATGGTCTGCATGATGTAGAAATTGCAGAGTGCTACAGGGTAGATAGAGACCATTAGAGGAACTCTGCAACCTCTATCATCCATAACTGAGAACAAGGGCAAACCAAAGGAACTAAAACCTTTGGAGACTAAGGTGTGTGTGGCACTTAGAGTTTTAGCTACATGAACCTGTCAGAGGCCAACAGGGCATATGCTGGGGATATCACAGGCATCAGCATCCAGAATCCTAAATCAATTCCTGAATGCTATGACACAACATGCCACTGGTTACATACAATTTTCCCTGTACACAACATGGAAATACCAGGATGACTATGCCACTGCAAAAGCAAAGCTCTTAAAACCCAACTTTTCCTGTGGAAACACACAAATACTACTTGGCTCACCCTCCCCCAAAACAACATGAAAATGATAGTTTGTAGAATCAAAGGATAGTGCATAATTCATCTGTTATAAATGTTTCCCACACAATATTCACAAAATATGCACACATGTACAACTCAAAAGTAAATTCTATATGATTTCTAGGCACCTCTCTCTGTGCCCAGCACTCCAGTGGCAGTGTATATGGGCCATCTTAAAACGATTACTCCCCTGTGTCATTGACAATAGACTAGAGTACTTTATATTGTCATGGAATAAGCTGGAAAAGACTTGTAAGGTAACCAGTTTTTACAATAACACTTGTAATGACAGTTAATAAGACTGTGTGTCTGTGAAAGTCAATGCATGGCAAAAATGCTTATGCCAAGAGTGAAATATAAGAAGTGCATAGAGACAACAGTTTAATCCCCTAATTTATATATATATATATATATATATATATATATATATATATATATATATATATATAACAGTTCTCTTCATAACATGTGAACAAATGTAGCATGTACCTGAAATATACACGCATACCTTGGCAACATCAGAAGATTTCTGTGCAGATAAACCTAAAGGAATGTCAATCCTCTGTGTTCTAGAAATATGCATGTCTGCTCACCTTCAAGTTCCCTTGCTACATGTTAAACTTGTTATGGTGTAGACTCATGCATCTGAGCACAGTGAAGATGCAAATGAGGTGTGAATGCATTAGAATTGATGAATCCCAAACTTTTGGCTTTGTATTGCAAATAAAAGCATAGTGTAGACAGTACCTCGGTGTTTGCTGCTAATGGATTACAACTGTAAATGACTAGTGGGAGGGAAAAGGAATATACAACAATTCAGAATCCCTTACCTGCAGTGGATATGTCAACCAGGATACACTTACAAAGCATAGAAGTAATTGTACCAAGGTTTTAAATGGAAGTGAGCAGCACACATTTCTCAGATTCTTTTCACTAATATCCAAATTCCCCTGCCTTTGTTGATAGCTGTATATTATTGTCATTTAATATCCTCATACGTTTTAAGGAGAATGATATGCCTTGTAGGTTGCATGTCTGAGATCACTGCTCAGATAAGGGAAAAAAGAACACAATACAAAGATAAGACAGAGTTGTAGTTCTGCAAACAATAGTAATAAATTGTTGTGTGATCACTAATTGCACTACATGTGAAATTAACACATGTACAAACAACTCAGAAGTGTATAATTGCTATATGTTTTGTTAATACTATGGATGATTTTGGACTTGCTTATATGCACAGTTATGTTCATTCCTGCTGTAAAGCTTTTTCTGTGGAAAAGAGGGATAAGACCCCCTTACTTTGTTTTGTAGGCTCATTGGTGTGAGAGTTCAAATCCAGACGTGTGTAGAAATCTTTTATATGTATTAACATTTATTTAGTACTGTTGTTCATGTTATAGATTTTTTTAAAATAACAGTATTTGTGTAGTGTGCAGCTTAGTGCAAAGACGAGAAATGGATTAATACAGTAAATGTCATGTAATGCACTTCCATGATAACCAGTACACAAATTGCAGCTGGGATTCATGTGTCTCTGTATCACATCTGCTAAACACGGTGATCCACAAAGTATATACTATCTGTAGATCACAGTTCAAGTTTCACATTTGTCTTTTAAGGATGAAACCTAAGAAACACTGCCCACATAGATAAAACAAGTTTAGCTTTGCTTCTCTCATGTGCACATTGCTTACCATCATGCAAACCTGGATAATGGCCAACACACAAAGATGACAGAATGACTGCAGGCAGGATGCAGACATTCTCAACTTCAAAAAGGATATATCTTTGCATCTTTTGCTTTCTATTGTGCAAACCCGCTATGCACAATTGTGCAGTGGTTAGCAACCTTCCCCAACACCTGCAAGTCTAGAACACCTGCAGAGTGGAAGCAGACAGTAGACAATTTCAAAATGAATACATTCTGTAAAGTATGTTGGTACTACGGAAACCTGCTAAGCAGTGTTGTGTTGTGTTGTGGTTAACACACAAAAGTTAATAATGCATATGAAAATATCCAACTGTTTTTTAACTATTCCTGTGGTGTAAGTGTAAGGCTGTAATACAAATGATCCTGGATTCTAATCCAGCAAATTCCAAATTCCAAATATTTTTAGTGTTGTTCTATTTAACTTTATAGCTTATATTAAAATTCACATGAAAAAAATTATGCAGTCCCAATTTTGTTAAGGATGGTACACTCAATTTTATTAAATCTTATGAATTGTGTGAGTGAGGGTACACTGATCAATATGTTTCTGCAATCATAATTGTGTTCTCTGGCCTTGAACGGTCTTCAGACTTCAATAATAGTCTTACACCCAAGGATGCATAAATCAGGACATTGGCAGGTCACACACATACATAGTTTATGCCTCAGTCTGTCATGTGTATTTATATGTAAATAATGAGTATGTCTGAGAAGCACTTCTGTGGCAAGGATGAAAAATCACCGCTGTGGAAGAAACTGTTTTGTCCCTTATGCATAGATTTGAACCCCACATTGTAAAACTTCATTTAATCAGTGTGAAAAGCCACCCACACAAACATGTGTCAGGTCATAAAATGTATGCCCCCAGTACATGGTTGCAAAATTAAATCACCTATCAGTTCCAGCAACTAACAACCCTCAAACTAATGCTAAGTGGCATATCAATGTTCCAGTTTCAAAAACTGATTTTCTCTCTGTTTGACACAGCTGCTGTCCACTTAAAATAAATGTGGTTGGCATCATTGTCTGGGTTTGTACACTACCAGTAAATTTAATAAAAGGCATTGGCGGGAAATCATTCTTAACTATTGCTGTTTTCTCTGGTTGGACATGTCTGGTGGTATAAGGGAAGGTGCCCAATTTAGGGCACAGAGGTGGGGTGTTTAGGAGCTCAGAATTTTCAGTAGACTATTGGTTAAGCACCAAAACTGAAGGCTCTTACAGGGGGATCTGACACATGGAATAGTCTGGCCAATGCCGTCTCCAGTGCAACTGGCATTCCATGCACTGAAGAAAAGTGTGCATGAATTCAGGACTGGTGACATCCAATCCCACACTTTTGTAAGTATATTGATAAAGAGTTTAATGCAAAAAATGTGTTATCATCCCCTTTGGGAAAAACTCAGTTCCCAATAATTACAATATTGATGGAAGCCCACTGAATACTGAAAGCATTATAAAAAATCTGGGGACAGAGGTTGACATCAACCTCTCCTTCGACCACCACATTGCCACTGTGGTCAGAAATTCCTTCAATGTGGCACACCTCATTACCAAGAGTTTTGCATCCAGGAAGAAAGAGGTCATCATCTCTCTCTACTCTTCCCTCATTAGGCCAATCATTGAGTATAATGCCCCATTTGGCATGTACCTCACCAGACACATGCACCAGCTGGAAAGGTCACACAAGTATCTCATAAAGAAGATCCTTGGCCTTATACATATGCCCTACACAGACAGACTCAAAAAACTCCAGCTATTCTCTCTCTCATATCGTCTACTAACAGGCGATCTCTGCTTGACTTGCAAAGCCATGTCTGACCCTGCTCTGTTAGAAATGCTACATCTAAATAAATCCCAATCCCTCCACACCACATGTTCCAGAGACCTCAACCTCATTACCACAATCAACAGAACATGCTGGAGGGACAGGTTCATAACCCAGAGACTGTCCATGCTCTGGAATAGACTTCCCATACATGTCAAGCAGAGCACTTCACTGGCCCCCTTCAAGAGAATTCTTGATGAGTGGATGGGAAATAGGAAGTTCACCCCAGGGATCAGTCCAGTGGCTCTACTTGATATAGTCACTGGGAACTAATGTTGGGCAGCACGGTGCCAGGGCAATTCTATTTGCTAGGCTTGTAAAGGCTCCAAGGCCATTAGCCTAGTATGCACCTATGAACCTATAAGAGAAGTTATAGTAGAAAGCTGCATATAGACAAGACTGGTATGCATAATGCTGTTCTCTTGTTCTCTTCTCTTCATTTAACAACTAATGCAGAGATTATGTTGAATAGAGATGCACATGCTGAGCATCTAGAGAGAATGAGGGAAGCAAGGAGTATACATGCAGTACATCAAAACTATTATTTTAGCTATTTTTTTTCTTTTCTATGCAGCTGCAGCAAATTAAGCATGCATATCCTAAGTGTAAAAGCAAGCATCCATGCTTCAGTCTGTAGCACAAGTGAACTGTAGGATTTAAGAGTAATACTGTAGTCAAATGTTGTGGGTTCAAATACCACAAGTAACAAGTATACAGCAAAATCCTTTAAAATATTTTACATAATTTAATTTTAACACAAGTGGCATAAATCCCCTGCTGTTAACTTAATCTATATTTTTGGACTAAGCATATGTGCAGTATATGCACATTGCAAGGATGACTTTGAGCAATACTTACTTATAGCTTGTAGTTGTTTACTTAGATGTAAATGCTGGGATAAAATCCTATATTATTGTGATAATGCATTGCTTGTCACATATGATGGTACTAATTTTATCTCTTTTTTCCTCACCCCAACCCTTATATCTCTTTTTTCTATTTGTTGTGATAACATTTCCATGTTATCTATCTCTGACAAATCACAAAATGATTTACAGCACAGGGAGATAGGACAATCCCTGTGGCTAAGCCTGCCCCCACTCCCTCTCCACTGTTTCCTGCACCATCACCCAACACACCTGGGACCCAATCTGTCAGTACTCCCTCTGCTGTTAATGCACTACCTGGGCCCTCCACATTAGGTAGCACTATCCTGGCAGCTGGTGCTGTAGTACATCCTGGGAGTAGTGGCAGAGTTGGTTATTTTATCACCTGCCAGGAGATGCCAGGGTTCGTGCCCAAGACCATTGATGCATGCTTATGGAGGATGGAGAGGCTGCTTTCAAATATGATTCATAGAAGCAGACATCAAACATTCCAACAGCCAGCATATTAAGGGGACAGTGATGACAGTCCTGTGGGTGAGGACTAGATTTTCACTGTCCTCATGTTTGATGAGCATGGGCATTTGCATTTTACACTGTTGAAGAATTGGATAGCTATGGTTCTTTCCTACCTCCCTCCTGCACATTCCTATATTACTTTCCCTTTGTTCTTCCCCCTGCTTGACCCCCTTTTCACCACGTTCCTATCAATCCCATTTAACACCTTTAATATGGTCAAAAAATAGAATCACACACAACACATGTAAAAAAAAAAGCAATGGACCCTTCACGTTTTGTCCTCTGTGTTTGTGCAGAGTTTGGCATTGCACACCACTGCCAAATGATGATGAAAATCTTTTCCTTGCTTTGGTTACCTCCTCTCAATGCTGCCTAAGTATGCTGTGCTAAGGTAACACATGGTGAATGTAGAATAAAGAATTATTTCATTACATTATAAATACTTATTTAAAACTGTTACATACACCTGGATTCAAACCCTAGATTATTGGACTCCAAATGAAATCTGTCAATGCATTTACACCAGCTGCCACAGAGTCAGCTAAGCAGCAGGTGTGTTACATACACTCAGTACTCAGAACTCTCATAATTGTATCACTGAGGCTCACATTTGCCCACCTCTTAACTACATGCAAACAAGGAAAGCAGTAGAAATGCGTATCTCACATACGCAAACACTTTGCCATTGACTGCAGAAACTAGCTGCTCAGAGGTGCACTATGGAAACTGCACAATTGCATGTATTACTTATGTTTACTGTCCATTTAGTCTTCATCCCATGAAGGTATACGTAAAAACATAAGCAAAGGGAAGACACTTTTTAATGAAAGAACACATATTTACACTATTGCCATCTGTTACCTGCACTTATGCACTTGAAACTTGGTCTCTCAGTACTTGTTCATAAATATATCAACTGCACTAGAGAAATAAATTAAAACATGCTTTATTATATACCATGGACATCTTTATACTGATAATACACATTCAGGTTTTCCAAAACTTGTAGTAATGTGGACAGCTGTTTGCATGTAGATTGCAAATCTGTCATTTTAAGGTATACCTGCACATTGGAAACATAACATGAAATACTAGACTTTGCACACTCATCAATGTGGTAACATGCAGATCTTTTATATCTTGACAGTTGTACATGGCTAGCTATCAGTTTCATTCAGCCCTCCCAACATCTTCTCTCAAAGATTCATTGATGATGTCATCCACTATAAATTGTCCTGCAGCCATGGAAAAGTCAGACTTGTTCCATGGCACTTACATCAAGTACAGAATTCTCTAGTCTGAATACTTTGTTAGGTAGGGGTTCTAATCTCAGTGCAGTGAACAGGTGTGTGTTTGTGTCTGTCTGTCTAGTCAGAAAAGCATAACTGTGTATCCTGCAGTCATCACTAAAATCCAAAAGAGTACCAATATTTTGACAGTTGTACATGACTACATATTCATTTCACTCAGGCTTCCCAACATCTTCTATCAAACATCCAATGATGATGTCATCCACTATAAATTGTCTTGTAGCCTTGTCAAAGTCAAACGTGTGCTGTGGTGCTCATGTTAAATACTAAGGTCTCTAGTTGGTGTACCTGGATAGGAAGAAGTTCTGTTCTCACTGTAGTCAACTGGTGGGTGTATATACACATGCTTGACATTAGAGATAGTATTTCACAACAGTATATGGGACACTGTTCTTACCATCTTCTCCTCACCAGTCAATGCTGATGTCATCACTTATAAAATGTTGTCCAACACTCTCCAAGTCAGACTTGTGCTGTGGCACTTGCATTAAATATGGTGGTCTCTATCTGATGTACTTAGGTAGAGGTTCTGTTCTCATTAGAGTCAATTGCTGTGTGTATGTGTGTGTGTGTGTGTGTGTGTGTGTGTGTGTGTGTGTGTGTGTGTGTGTGTGTGTGTGTGTGTGTGTCTGTGTGTGTGTGAGTGCTCATTTGGTTGTTATTCAAGAGACCATTTTACATGTGGGACACTGCCATTACCATCTTCTTCTCACCAGAATGTACTTATTTCATCAGCTATAAATTGTTGTCTGACATGGTAAAAGCCAGACTTAAGCTGTGGCACTTGTGTTAAGTACTATGCTCCGTAAATAATTGGATAGGGGTTCTCTTCTCACTGCAGTCAACTGTATGTACATTCAGCAATCACTATGGTGGCAATTTTTGAATGATGCTTGAGTCCACAGCTATGTCAAACCCTCCTCTGAACAACTTGTTGTAGCATACACAGTGATGTCATGCTGTATAATATGCACTTTGACAGTACTAAAAACAATCCTGTGCTGTGACAGTAACATTAACTACTGTGTTTACAAGCTACTTTATCTACACATATAGGTGTTCTAATTTCATAATATGCAACGTGTGTGTCTATACATACAACTATCACTTTTGAGACAATTATACACATGCATGTGACTGCACATCTGTGCCCTACACTCCTCCCAACATGTTTTCCTCTGCATACAATGATGCTATTGTACTTCATAAAGTGCAACATGATAGTGTTGTGTGTGTCCATGTGTGTGTGTGTGTGTGTGTGTGTGTGTGTGTGTGTGTGTGTGTGTGTATGTGTGTGAGTGTGTGTCTGTGTGTGTGTGTGTGTGTGTGTGTGTGTGTGTGTGTGTGTGTGTGTGTGTGTGTGTGTGTGTGTGGTTGCTGGTACATTATGGTCATTGTATGATCTTTGGGATAGCTCTTCATTTCACTACCACTTGGGGTATCTTTTACTTAGCTCCATGCATCCTCATTTTTCCTCTGGCTACATGATATCCTTCCTGCAGAGAAGTGGAGGATATTCTCATGTCAAATCTGCATACACACATCATGAATCAGAGTCCTTTCATGAGTCTTTGCAAGCCATCTACAGACCACTGCATGTGTGATTGCCAATTCTGTTATGGTGTGTCCCATATGGACAGTGGCAGGATGTAATTCAAGCCAATAAATATACACAGCCACACAATAGTCTTACTATCTTCCATAATATAGAAATAGGGATTTATGTTAACATGGTATGATAATGGCTAAGATTTCAGGTGATGATGGCCATTAGCCTAATAACGTCCTATGACCCTATGAACAGTTGACATCTCAATGTTTCTGCCATTGATGTGTTATATTGATGTGTGGATGTACAGTATGGCTAAAAGAGGGTATTACAATCTGTGATATGAGCTAATGCATTGATGGCCATTGCTGCCACTGCATTGCAAGCTCCTTCTATAACAGCTATAGTAATATGTCCCCTGAGAACTGTTGACATAGGTTTATAGGTTCATAGGAGGTTACTAGGCTATCAGTCCTACTGCCCTTACAAGCCTATTCATGTTCTCCCCAATGAGACCCAATTGTCCTTATTAGGTGGATGTAATTTGCAGAGCAAGTCTATGGTCAACACTGACTATTCCTGTCTGTATGGGACATGGGTGCCAACCCTGGGGTGAATTTGCAGACTCCCATCCATTTATCTAGGTTGCACTTGAATCAGGTCAGTGAGGAGCTCTGCTTCACATGATTTGGAAGTTTATTCCAGAGGAGTAGCAATCTCTGGGAGATATATCTTTCTCTCAAGCATGTTCTGTTAATGTCATAGGCTAGCTTAAGATCCCTAGAGTGAATAACCCTTGTGCCATTAGATTTGCAGATGTGAAGCATTTACATCAGAGCAGGGTCAGAGACCTCCCCATAGGCCAGTCACCAGTCACCTCACTGAAGCCAATACAGTGTATAGTGATGGGGCTTTCAGTCTTTCCACATATGTCATGGCATGGTTTGAAGGCCCTGTATTTTCTTGTTGAGAAACACCTATGATCTCTCCAGCTGCTGCAGGTCTCTGGTAAGGTACATGCAATAGGAAGCACTTACTCTATTATTGTTCTGCTGAGGATCGAGTGCAATGGCATTATAACATCCTCAGGCCTGGATATTATGCCCTTACTTTTGAGGTGCAAGATGTAGAAGGCACTCCTTACCACCATGGAAACTTGGTGGTCAAAGTTCAGATTGCTATCTACCTGTGTCCTCATGTCTCACACCATTGGGTTTAAGCTTGGGGAGGGGTGTTGTCAATACAGTAATTAGTGGGGAATTCCATTTTGCCAAAGGCAATAATAATGGCACTTTTTTTGCATTTAGTTGTAGTCCTTGGCTTAGGCACCAGTCATTTGTCTGTGTTAGCCCCTCCTGTAATATGTTAATATCATTGGTGGAGTCAATGATTGCATCCAATTTGCAAGCATCAGCAAACTTGTTAAGCCAAAGGGAATCTACTGTAGCCTGGACTTTCAAAAGATAGATTCTGAACAGTAAAGGACTCAGCACAGATCCTTGTGGTATGCCACCGAAGACAGCTCTACTGGTAGAGGTTGCATCACCAACTTTGATAGTATGTGTTCTGTCAATGAGACAGTTGGCTATCCATCTAGTGATATAAAGATTAATCCGCAATAACCCCAGCTGAGAGGGTTTATCAATGATACCTGGGGGGGGGGGTTGTGTCAAAAGTCCTGGCCAGGTCAGGATAGGTGGTATCACCTTCATCCAAGTCTTTGGTGACTTTCTTAAAGCAGTCTACTAAGTTTAATAAGCATGATCTACACTTACCAAAGCCAAATTGGTTTGGGTGTAGAGTTTGAAAGTCATTGATATCCTTGTTGATAATGTCCATGATGTTTCTTTTCATGGCCTTACAGGTGAGGCTGGTTAGACTTAATGGTCTGTAGTTCAAAGGGTTGGTTGGTGCGCCTCCCCCCTTGTGCAAGGGGAGTACTGTTGCTGTTTTCCACTCTGCTGAAACAAAGGCAGCTCTCAGGCTATGGTTAAACAGGACACTAAGTGGGTCCACTACATCCTGTTTTAGATTGCTTAGTAAGCAACCTGGGATATTATCTAGTACCGTTGAGGCCATGTTTTTAGGCTTGGAGTGAGAAGATATGACTTGATCTTTAGAAATACTTGGCAGAGGACTGTTTTCAGTTATGCTTTGGCTATGACCTGTGGATCTGGGGGGGTTGCACCAAACATGTCAGCTAGCAGATTGGCAATTTCTTCCAGTGCAGCTTCATGTTTAGACTCCTAGCATTAAGCAGCAGATCTTTGAGTTTAACTCCAGTGGAGTTTTTTTACATCTGAACTTTTTTTGCTTTGACATTGCCTGAAAAAGGAACTATGGAGGAGGCAAGCACTTTTGCCAGTATCTGGCAGCCTAGAGGACACAGTTGCAGACCATCTCTGCATCTGACCCAGTGGCTCATTTCGCCAGCTATAAGTGGGTGGCAGCCAAGATCTGGAGTGCAAAATGAGGGAGATGGTGCAGACTGAGAGATACTGGATCCCCATGGATTGACACCAGAAGCTAAGTCAATTTTTGATGTTGATCATTTCTTGTTTATATTGTGGCATCATCCTGGGTGATGGTACATTCTACTTATACATTTAATGTGCAATCCATACTGTATCATGTTGATATGTGATTAGTGTTCATGCTACAACTGTCTTCATTGCCATGCCCTCATCTGCTGTACATTACCATGTTTCACCTGTCCTTTTTTCCCTCTGTTCATTCCTACAATTCATCTGTGTCACCCTATTCAATACACATACTTCCCCTGACTGTTTATTTATAATGCAGTCTGTGTACCCTTACTGATCATTTACACAGCTTTTGTTCCGTATGCCAGAAACAGGCTTCCACAATACTCTGCACTGTATACACTGTAATGTAATGTGTTGGGAGTATATATTGCTTTATTAATAACTTTGGTAATTACTGTGGCATTTTGCTCAAACATGCAGAACTATTTTACCCATAGAGAAACAGGTTTACATGTCTGCTGCTGCCCATGTGGCATTACATGGTTTCCTGGCTAGCAACACTGTTGCTAGCCACAAAACCATGTTTGTTTACATTTAAATATGGTGGGTGGCATGCATATGCAATTAGCACTGCTGCTCATCTCGCAAATGTGTAAACTCTGTGTAGTCTTTTCAATAAGCCAGCACATAGTTTATTGAATCCCCAGGATTATTTCTGTTGATGTGCACAGACTACTCATCATGTAAAGCAGAGATTATGACTTCAAAGCAATCGCATTGTAGACTAAGAAGCCCCAATATTGCACAAAGACTTTTGTTTAATTATTTGTTAATTGCATAAGCGAACTGATCCTTGCAGACTTTTTTCAGCAACAACATTTTGCAGAAGAACAGAGGCAAAAGCAGTAATCAAAAACAATTCAGAGTAAATGATTAAAAGTCAACAGTGTGATATAAAAAGATGAAGCGTTGACAATTAACCAGATTATTCAGATTTGACTAGTAGTCTGGACAGTGGAATAGCCAACACCAGATTATAGGTTCATAAGTAGTAATTATGTATATGAATTCATACTTCTCAACTACTTAATACAAGAAATCTGTACAAAGTTAAAAATAATGGGGGGAGGCTCAAAAATAGGGGCACATTTTAAATATTGTTCTTTAAACTTTGAAAGTTGCTGGAATAAAAGGTTTTATATTACCATGCATTTTCTGAAGGTTATGATGCCTGAAACTCATGTAACTGTCATTATTTAGCAAATTAAATCCCCACTGATTTGCCAGATAACCACACATTTTATGAGTAACAGACTAAAAATATGAGTCAAAAATCTGTGAAATGTGGACAGTTGAGAGGTAAGTATATGATCCAGGAGACCATTAAGGAGCTTAGTCCAAATTCCAATTGCCCCAAAACATTGTGTGGCTACGTGACTTGCTCAAGGTCACACAGTAGATAAATGACTTTGGAAAGATTAAAACCCTGAAAGCAGCTCATTAACAAGTCATATCTTTAGTCCTCTGCAGTAATTGCCAGACATTATGTACATGCTTTCCTCTGGGGTGGAGGGAGATGGAGTTTGCTGGGGCATGTCTATTGTCATGGTTTCTGTTAGAGATGGGAGTCAGTGATAGATGCAATCTTAGAGCATGGTGGGTGTACAAATCTGGATTTTATCACTGTGGAGGCAGAGACATATTCCTCACTGTGCCCTTTGTACAACTGCCTGTGAATATGTCATTAGTAAATCTGGAAGCTCCTTTTGTTCTCTTGTTCCCAGCTTCACTGACCCAGTGGCTCATTTCACCAGCTGTAAGTGGATGAGAACCAAGATCTGGAGTGTAAAATGAGAGAGATGATGTTTGTTCTGTAGTTCATGTAGAACGCAGCCTGGGATGTTGTCTGGTCCCATGGATGCTGTGTTCTTGGCTTTGGAGAGTGTGGTTTTTACCTGTGCAGCCGTGATTACAGGAACTTTGCATTCTTCTGGTATAGAGATGTACATGAGGCAAAATCAGTCCTGGGTCCTCTCCTGTTTGGTATCTACTTCTAACACAGAAGGTCTTTGGCTAACGAAGTTCGCAGATGACTGCAAACTAGGAGCCATAATCAAAACTTCTAATTATGTGGACATCCTACAAAAGGGCTTCACTGAGACAGATGCCTGGTGTCAAAGCCATGGCCTCAAGCTCAATGCCAAAAAGTGCGTTGTCATCCCCTTTGATAAAAACCATGTACCCATGAACTACAACATAGGCAGTAGTATACTTAACACCGAAAGTGTGATAAGAGACCTTGGGACACAGGTGGACAGTAGTCTCTCCTTTGATAATCACATCGCCACAGTAGTCAGTAAATCCTTCTAAGTGGCACACCTCATCACGAAAGGTTTCTCATCCAGAAAAAAAGAGGTCATTGTTCCCCTCTACTCATCACTCATTAGACCCATTATAGAGTACAACGCCCCTTTTGGTATGTACCTCACAAGACATCTACAGCAACTGAAAAGGCCACAGAAATACCTCACAAAGCGGATTACTGGACTCAGACAGATGCCCTATGCAGACCGTCTCAAAAAACTACATCTTTACTCCGTCGCATATCGCCTACTCAGAGGTGATCTCTGCCTAACATACAAAGCTATGTCAAACCCAGAGCTGTTGAACATGCTCCACTTAAAGAAATCCCAATACCTCCAAGCTACACACTCTAGGGACCTAAACCTTGTCATCATCTTCACATATGGTCTAGCGGTTAGGATTCCTGGTTTTCACCCAGACGGTCTGGGTTTGACTCCAGGTATGGGAATAAAAATCTTTACTGCTGTGATGGCTTAGTGGTTAACTACTGTGACTAGAATGTACAGGGTCCTGGGATCAGGACCTGCAAAGGCTGTTTATTTGGGTGGGAGGTTTGTGTAATTGTTAAGGTGCTTACCTTAGAAACACAAAGTGCAAGGTTTGATTCTGACATGGGGTAATTGGCTAGGCTTAAAATGGCCCATAAGGGCAGTTAGCCTAGTACTAACAAACACAATAAACAGAACATGCCGGAGGGATAGATTCCTGTCCCAGAGACTTCCCATACTCTGGAATAAACTACCTATCTATATCAAAGTTCCTCATTAGCACTCTTCAAGAAAAATCTTGATGATTGGATGGGAAATAGGAAATTCACCCCGGGGATCACCTCTGTGGCTCTGCTCGACAGTGGCACAGGAAAATAATTTTCTTGGGTGGCAAAAGCCAGAGTACCTTTTTGGCTGGGCTTGTATAGGCCCCAGGGCTGATAGCCTAGCACCTATCTATGAACCTATGAACCTATGCAGAACCTGAGAAAACATTAATTAGCAAGATCTGTCACACTTCCACAGCTAATCTGCCAGACCCATTGTAAAAGGAATAAAAGTAGAGTACATAGAATGTATGTTTGTAAAGCTGTTTGTTAATTACAGTACCTAGAGAAAGCACAAGCAAACATGAAGATAACATGCAGACTTCCTAAAATAAACCGACATCAGCCATACCATTCAACTGCAATGGTTTAGGCATAGCACTATGATTTTGCTCTCAGCATTTACCTAGGTTTACTATTTTTTCATAAGGTTAGACCTGTATAATGTTATATATATATAAACAAAATCAACACAAAGACTCCATATATGTGGTATACTGTTTGAAGTCCTTCTATTCCAAAAAAATAAATAAATAAATAAGAAATTGCTCCTTTTAATGACCCTGAGCTATATTTATTAAAGGCCTCTGGTGTGATTTTTGATGTTCCGGGGTTGAGAGGTACACCAAGAGCAGTGTGTCAGCAACACTAACTGATGTGCCATAGAAATATGCCAAATAAAGCAGCTTGACATAAACAGTGAAGCTTGGTGCAGAAGTTTAAGACTACACCTGATTTGCCTATATACCCTGCAGGAGTTTTGGATTTCCACTGTCTGCAATTTCTTACTGTGTGACCATGAACAAATCACTTATCTAGACAGTGTTGCAAAGGTGAGCTTGGAATGGGTCCATGTGGATCAGCACTCTACCCCAGTTAACAACCATTTTATTTATATGTTTGTTTGTGCTTTTGCTGACTAGGTTAGTCCCACTTGGTTAGCAGTCCCTCTTCTGCGAAGACCATAAGTGGTATTCATACCTATTGGGAAGAAATATGACCAGGGACCAGGGAAATTCCCCTGCTCTTTTTGATTAGTGCCATGGAATGTTTACATCCAACTAAACCTATTAACTCAGACTATATTTCTAAGGCCTAATCATGTAGAAGCATAGTACATCATGTATAGAGTAACTAAGAGGAATGTATCTAGTGATTTCATTTTCATGTCCCCCCCTCTTGCTTTCCATCCTCTTTGAAATGTCTGCAATTCTTCTTGCATTTTTATGTTCAAGGAAAGTGCACAGATGAGTCCCACAATTTATTATTAGCAGTGGCGGATTATAAACGAGAAGATGTAGGTGTCCAGCCATGGCTGACCACTCAATATACTGCAATTTACACTAAAAAGAGTTATTTTACTTTTCTTTTGGAAAATGTATGTTTCTTATCTATTTTGCATTTTTAGAATGACCTCCTGCATCTCACATATCCCAGTACTCAGATGTTTAAGTTCCCATTTTAAACTTATTATTTTAAAGGTTTGGATAGAGTTTAAAGTGCAGTATTACCAGTCAGAGATCCAGAAAAGTAGATGACTGCCAATAGTGATGTGGAGAAAAAGAAAAGGTGGATGTGTGGTGTAAGACAGCGAGTTAGCATATTCTCTATAATATCAAGGTGCTGAGAGGGAAAATAAGTTTGAAATGAGGCAGAATAAGTGGTCTGAAGCATGTTGTGTGTTGGATGTCAGGCATGCCACATTTTTATTTTTATATCCGAACAGGTTTTCCGTATTACACTTATGGCACCTTCAGTATAACCTGCTATAAATGAAGGCGATTTAGATGCACTAAAAGTATCCAGCACTGCCTTAGCATATGTGTGTATGTATTTATGTGTGTGTATGTGTGAAAATGTGTATGTCCATGTAATTTTACTAAAATAGTACCTTTCAACTCTCCCCAGTTTTGCAGACCCTGATTTCTGCCTCATATTTTTGCCATGTCCCTTTAAAAAATGTTAATTTTGTGGTAAATCACAGAGGTTTACAGTTTACTCAATAATGCACTTCATTACAGCTTTATACTTTTTAATATTCAGAAAATGCATGTGGATGCTAAACCTGTTGTTCTATAACTTTTATTTATAGTAATATTTTAAAAAAAAATCCCTGGTTCTAGACCTTTGCCCAACTTCACCCCCATTATTTTTAATTTTATGCAGAATTCTTAAGCAACTTTTGGTAAAGTTGGTGTAGGAAATATTTTACGATTCTATTTTTCTCTATGAGTAGCTCTCTCAAGTAATGACTTCAGGAAATGAGATAGCAACAGAAAGAACCTTCTAGTGTATGGCATCCCTGTAGTTACTAAAATAAGTATGTAGTCTGTCTAATCTATGGTTCAAGCAAGAGAGCAGAACAGCAGTAACTGGAGACAAACTCAGTCAGACCAGTCAGGATGGTTTGCAGCTTCTGCTTCTATAAGCTGTTCCAATTATAATACAGAGTATCACTGATGTTTTACAATAACTAGGTCCAGCAGGTCTGAATCACTCAAGACGTTCCCTTCAACAGAAGTACTGAGCAGGAAGCTGAGAAAGATGTTATACTCATATCAGTAGATAGTATTAATTTTGATCAATGGACCTTGCCAAGTGCTTTTGCATAGCTCCTAGAATGCCATAATATCATTCTAACAGATATTGTTGATATATATATATATATATATATATATATATATATATATGTAGATAGATAGATATAACAATATATTTGACCTGCAGGTGCAAGGCCCAGTTGGATGAAAAGAGAGCTAGTGAACGTGTGGAAAGGCAAAGAGGTCAGTGAAGTAAAGGAGTGAGATGTGAAGAATGGGCTGAAGCAGACAGATGGAGATAGCTAGGAAGGTTAGAGGTACAGAGCAAGACAGTGTAGGCAATAAAATTACAGGAAGAGTTATATTGTAAAACTGGGCCCTGTGAAGGAGAAAGGGACAGAGTATGATGTAAGTAGCATGCTAAAGGGGAATAGTGAGTACAACTGAATAAGTATGAGAGTTGACTTTGTATGTCTGCATTGGTATGGAGAACATGCAAAGTCTGCATAGGTATGAACATTTCAAAATTAGACTCAGAACATGTGGGGCAATAGCAGTAATCAGTGCACTGCAGTACTACTTCTTGAAGGTTTCCTTCAAAGTTTGAGTCTTCTTTGTTTTTGGATGATTTGTTGTGGCGCAGCTCCAGCTTAGTAAACATTGTTCTCCTTATAGGTGTAGTCATTTATGTAATTTTGATCCGATTTAGGAATGGGATACATCATCATACTTTGAGAATTAGTGTATAGCCAATTAATATCCAATTGTTATTGTGACTATTTTATTTTATTCTATATTATTACAGTTGGACATCTCAGATCTACACAGACAAAAATAAGTTACAGTTGCTGTCCTTGATAAGGTGACTGTATGTTAATGAACAATAACTGACTGATGTCTTTGACCATTTTTCAGAGCTGGCATTGCAGGATTAATATGATGACAATATGAAATACTTTATTGACACTACTACTTGATTTAAACAAAGGTTAAATATATTATTGAGTTTTTTTTATCACAGACATCAGAGTTGTATACACTCAACAAAGTGGCTTTAACTGATGGGTGGGGGCTGCTCGTGTATTAAAGCAATGTACTGAATTGTTGTTTGCTTGGTTTAAATAGCCCGATTTTGAAGGACTACAGTGCATTTGTGTGAAATAATTTGAATACTTTACTGTAGATACTGACTGCTTCTTTGAAACAAACCTGCAGTACACAACTGTGTCTATAATTGCTCTTCTTTTATTTCTCTTAACAGTTAGACATCTGTGATGTACACAACTAACAATGTAAAGTAAAATGCAATAAAGCTGGATGAAACAACCACTCTTGTCATTTTTCATTATTCTGGGCTTGCTTTGCAGGGCTAGTGAGGTTTATCAATCAGGCATTTGAGGCGTACACATCTATGTGACTGTAATTTATGAGTATGGACATTGGTGGATTTTATTAGCAGCAGTTTTAGTGGTCTTTTCTGGCTGTAGTGAATAGAAATGTATGGTTTTGTTGTTGCTTAGCAAATTAAAAGTATTGCTGGAAAAACATTCAAACCACTAATTTTTTAAACAAAAACATTGTTGGCTTTTACTAAACAATAAATATCATTTAAAACAATCAGGCAAATAATCTGCTAGATGAGCATACATTCAAATCAATCAGGAAGGTAAATGCAAAAGAGCACATGCATTTATGCATAGTCCATAAAAGTAGATGGGAACCCATGTCTTGAAATATTTCCAGGAACAAGGCATACTTAATCCATCACAGATTGGAAATTGTGTGAAGTAAGTAATGGACACATTTCTGTAGTTGTGTTTGCATTTATGTTTTGCAACAGATGGGGACATGATGAGCTGAGGACAGCTTAAAATTGTCATTTACAACCTGGTTACATTATTGCCAGGACTGTAACACGATATTATAGTTTGGCTTTTTTTCACTCTAACAGGGGTTTGCTATGTGCTACAATGTCAAATGCTATGATTGAAGTCTATATAACATACCAAAATACACATGTAAGCCTGGTGATATATCAAATGCAGTTTTAGACAAAGCAATTAAAAAAAATTTGCATAAACATATGCACGCATAAAAGTACTCATGTAAAACAACAAAAAAAAAATCATGTAAAACAAATTCTGCCATGCAAGAACTTATAGTAACACAGAGGTGCTGCATTAATGATAAACAAAAATATATTCATCATTACATGAGTATGACTGAGTTTGACTATAAATGCAAGTTCAAGTTTTTTGATAAGACATCTCTGGGGATTAAGAGTGCCGCCACAGACTGATAGCATGTTTATGCTGTATGGAAGCAAAGTGATGTATAGATGTAAGTAGTCTATGAGTAGATGGTTAGATCTGAAGCACTTACAAACCATATGTTAGTATTCTATGCATGGATGGTTACACCAGAGAGCACTTCTTTACCATGTGTAAGTAGTCTGCATATGGATGGTTATAACTGGGGGCACTTCCATGCAATATGTAAGCAGTCTATGCATGGATGGTTACACCCGGGGGCACTTCCATACAATATGTTAGTAGGCTGTGCATGGATGTTTACTCCCAGGGTCACTTCCATACAATATGTAAGTAGTCTGGGCATGGATGGTTACATCTGGTGGCACTTTCATACTATGCATAAGGAGTGTTTGCATGCATAGTTATACCTGGTGCACTTCCATATGTAAGTAATCTGTGCCTTAGCTGTTACACTGGGGTGCACTCCTACATCATATGTAAGAACTCTGTTCATGGATAGTTACACCAGAGAGCACTTCCACACCATATGTAAGTAGTCTGCCCATGGATGGTTATACTGCCGGGTACTTCAATACCCTATGTAAGGAGTCTGCATATGGATGGGTAGACTGGGGGACTTCTACACACCATATGTAAGTAATCTGTACATTGACAGTTATACTGGGCGGCACTTCAATATCATAAAGAAGTAGTCTATGCATGGATTATTACACTGGGGGGGGCACTTCAGTACCATTTGTAATTAGTCTACACATGGATGGTTACACATCGGGGGGGGGGTACTTCCATACCGTATGTAAGTAATCTGTGCATGGATGGTTACACTGGAGGGCACTTCTACACTATATCTAAGTAGTCTGTGCATGGATGGTTACACTTGAGAGCAATTCTACACCATATATAAGTAGTCTGCAGATGGATGGTTACACCTCGGGGTATTTCCATACCATATGTATGTAGTCTGAGAATTGACGGCTACTCCTGGGGGCATTCCCACACTATATGTAAGACATCTGTGCATGGATGGTTACACCTGGGGGCACGTCCATATAATATGTAAGTAGTCTGCACATGGATGGGTACATTGGAGAGCACTTCTATACCATGTATAAGTGGTCTGTGCGTGGATGATTACATAGGGGTGGACCTCCACATCATATCTAAGTAATCTGTACATGTATAGTTATACTGGGGGGCACATCCACAGCATTTTAATTAATCTTTGCATGAATGGTTATACTAGGGGGCACATCCATAGCATTTGTAAGTAATCTTTGCATGAATGGTTATACTAGGGGGCACATCCACAGCATTTGTAAGTAATTTGTGCATGGATGGTTACACTGTATGGTGGGCACTTCCACACCATATGTAAATAGTTAGTGCATGAATGGCTATAGTGTGGAGCCCTTCTATACCATATCTAAGCATTCTGCACATGGATGGTTACTGTGCCAACAAAAATGGCCTGATGACTGTTTCCTATTATAGATCCTCAAAGGACTATATTTCTTTTGATGTAACACCTTGTAGGTGATGGCCAGAAGTGGGATAGAAGCAACTTTTACCAAACCTTATTAGCAACTGGTCTACCTAATTGTTTTTCACAGTTAAACTTTGAGACCATACTCTCCTGTAGTTTATTTTTTTTAGATTTGCATACAGTGAACACCTTGTGGGTAAGTTTTATTAAGTCATTCACTTTAGTGGAGTTCTGGAGATTTATACTCTAAGTCCCACTGATTGCATCCTGAGCTTTTTGACAAAATCAAGTCATGGCCTAACATTTCAAATAAATGTTCATATTTCTGGAGCCACAAGGGTTACTAGAGAAATATAAACTGCAAAGTGTTCAGCACAAACACATTTTTACTGAGGTAGTGTTCATTAGGGTCTAGTTTTGAACTGGGTTTTATGAATCATTATGAACACAGTACATATCAGTTGTGTAATATTTTGTAAACAACTAAAATTTCACAGTAACCACTAAAGCTATACCCATACTGTCAACAGCATTTTGTTTATCAATATGTAAGTTGCATATGAGGCTATGAAGTATTGTCTGTGTGACATGGTTGTTGAGATATTTAAAAAATTGAAAAGTATGACAATATAAATTAAAACCGTACAAATAACAATTAATACGTCTTAAGCAGCATTTGACAGGATCAATTATCAATATGGTTATGTAGCTCATCATGCAAGCTTTAAGTTGAACTATTTCAATAGCTTGTATGTGGGATGTTTTTGATGTTATTAAAATGAATATGAACTGGCTATATTAAACGCCTAAAGGCATCAGTACAGTGTAACTGCAGACACACCTGTAGGAGTCACTAGGCTGTGATGAGTTAACTGCAGAGAGGTGTTCTATATCTTAAGCAGCCCTGAGTAAGGATCCAATAGGAAACATATTCTAGTATCTAAGAAAACTACTTTTAAACATTGCCAAAATTTCAGTTGCTTCTATTTTAAGTTCTCACAGCATTCCCTGTAAGGAATAAAATCTGATAAACCTTGCACCAACAAACGATTCTAAAAGATACATCTACAGTTTACCTACCCTTTCTAATAAAACTGTTTGTCTTCTATCAAATACCAAGGCAGGTCCCAAATCTGGTCCCATAATCCATAAAGGGCCACATTTTCTCCCACTCTTCTGCCTCCCTATAAAGTTGTCAAGATCCCCAGGGTCCCATATTTCCCTGTCTCCTGCTGACAGTGGTGAGCCATGAGAGTATGAATTAGTAATAATTTAGGTAACAGCCATATAGGCTAAGGTAATGTCCTGGCTTGAAGAAAGTGGTTCAGCACTGATGCAATGGTATATGCTGATAAATCAGATAGGTGTCCTCTTTGTGAGAAAGCCACAATCAGACTCTTTCTTTCATGTGTGTATGTGTGTGTGTGTGTGTGTGTGTGTGTGTGTGTGTGTGTGTGTGTGTGTGTGTGTGTGTGTTGGGGAGGGGGGCATACAAAGCCCACGAGAAGTTTTTGTAGTTGCTGAGAGAAGGAGATTTTACAGATAATGGATAGGTTTCTTCTTATAAAAAGAAATTTTGGGAGAGAAAACATTTTAATTGCATTAACTCTGGCCAGGAAAGGGAGTTATAAATGTTTCAGTTTAGAAATATGCATTCAAGCTCCACCAATAGCGGTTTCACATTCTTTGCCAACATGTCCTCAAAAGTATAGATTCCTATATATATGTACATGAGGATACAAATTCTACCCCTGCCCCCATCAATCTAGTGCATACACTCTCACATCCTGTTCATGAGGGCCTTCAAATGATACTCAAATTGCATTATATTACAGCAAACCAAATCACCCCATCATCTGAAAACCATGTAGACAAAACTACTGTCTGATTAGGGAGGCCTATAGCAGTCAGCACGGGGGAAAGATAACTGTTGGCATTTGCTTCAGCCAGGGGTAGGGAATGCAATAATTTACAGCCTTTTACAAAGTTTCTGTGAAAGCCATATGCTTCTAGTGCTTTCCATAAAGAGCCAGATGCCTTATGAAGGTTGATACACAACAGCCCTTCAGGTATTGGCTGAGAGCCAGCTCACTACATTAAATTGAACCATAAGTGAAGTGGGTCTCACCTTAATAAACCTTTGGTGGTAGGCTGCGACCAGATGTGGTAATCTCTTTTCTAACCTGAACTCTTAATATTTTGGCATAGATTTTAGTCTATAAGGGTAAAAAAAGAATATATATATATATATATATATATATATATAAAAATATATATAAATACAAAGAAGTCACAAAAAGAGAACACACCAGCACGAACCAGGAGCTGTGAAAAGTTCAAAATGAAAGTCCAACAGTAACTGGTTTCAATTCCCAAGGGTAATACCAAGTTCCAGCAATGAGTGCACAAGTAGAAATTCTACGATGCAAACCATAGGTTGTAGTTGAATAAACGTTGAACCAAGGATCACCAAAAAAGAACTTTAAATCGACCAAACAGCAAAAAAACAGTTTAACCAAGCGCTTTCGCCTGGACTATTTCAGGCTTTTTCAAGGTGAAAATGTAAGTGCAGCAGTGCTGGTTAAATACACAAACTAATTAACCAATAATGCAATTAAGAACAATTAAAAAGCAATTAAAGTTCAAGAAAAAATGTACATTTAAAGTGCCAAAGTGCTTTCTTCTCCTCAGTATAAATCTAGTAAGAAACTTCAATAAGTTTTTTTATGTGTTTAGTTTCTCTTATTTGTTAAGTTAATATTATTTGTTAAACTACATATAACTGAGGGTTTGTAGAAGCCATTAAAAACCAAATGTATAAGTGATAAAATAAAATATAAAATCATGATAAACCATGTTCTCATGTTTAGAGTGTATTAATATATAAAGATGACTAAACTGTTTAAGATGTCACAAATCTTACCATACTTAATAAACTTAGATGTCCTGTTTATATAATATTTCTTTAACCAATACATCATCTCAAGATTATATTGTTTATGTGTGACACATTTACCTTAAATCAGACTGAACATTAAAATTAATATGTGTGAAGAATCAAATAAAAACAACTTAATTTAAAAACTTACCAGGTTTCTGGTTGTTTTTAAAAAAGTACATCTGTGTTTTATGCATGTATGACAAACAAAGTTAAAACACATAAAAATCCTGTAAACCCATCATAATTTATTTCTTTTAACCTTCAGTATGCTGCTGATGCTAATACTATCATTCATACCCGGTTCTTTTGAGGCATCCAACTTGATTTGCCAAGTTAACTCCCTAGTTTCTAAATAACTTTCCCAGTCACCTCCCCTTGGGTCTAATACAACCCGTTCAAGGAAAAAAAATTTTAAATTCATATTAGTACAAATTAAAGAGTGTTTATAAAATGCGTTTGTGTTTTTCTTTTTTTCTGTCTCATATATGTGCTCATAGATTTTTTTTTTGAGCATTCATAAACTTAATTACAATTTACAGTCTTAGTTCAGTAGAACTCTTGCTATGATTACATGGCATGGGTATTGGTGTGTAGTTTTTCCAACATAGAATCCTAGACAGAAAGTACATAAACCTAGATAAACTACTCCCCCTGTGTTACAGTTGTGATAACCTGTTGGCCTGATAACTAGATTCTAGGAGGTGGCAACTCAGAATTGTTATATTATCATATATGTCTGTTCTTATTCACAATATAAATAAAGTTGGAGATTTGTTAATAAAAATTCATTCATTTTTTAGATGGGATATTACTTATATCCTTTGAGTCAGAATGTGCAGTATTATTGTGAACTAGCACTGAGCAGTGTTGGCTGTTAGTCATTAACTTCCTGAGATAATTAAAAAAAAAAAGATCTGTAGTTATTTTTGGTTTCAGTGGTTATTTTAACTTTATACTCAGCCATGATCATGATGAGTCATAATGCATTCTTAAACCACAAAACATCAAATTGCATCAAAGCCAGATCATGATCAAATGGGGCTGTAGGCAGGGTAATGGTGTCCCCTCCACCTCTTCCCTCTGTCACAATCATACCAATATCCCATTATTTAGGCATCTCTCTTCAATCCCCATAAAACACTGCTAAATCTGTCAGCATGCATTACTGATTGATTGTGATCCCCAGTGGTTTACATGAAACTATATATATTTTGCAATAATGATAGAGATTTGTATCTGTTATTTCAAATTTTACAGCAAAAAAAAAACTGACAGACATTTTCTAAACAAAACAAAATATTCATAAGCTGAATACTGACATAGCACAAGCAGTAGTCAACTACTTTTCCACTGAAACTCACATTTATTGAAATTGCATCTGTCTACCTATTAAACTACAAGGCATGCTAGGACTCAGAATCATATCATTTTTATAGTTTTTTTTTTTCATGTTTTTAGCTAATAGTATTTAGACCCTGCATTCTGAGCAGGTTTCTGCTCATTTCTGCGTCACACACCACCGCACACTGCTGTACAGCTGTGGCACCAAAACTGGACAGTTAAATTCAACAAATTTTCCCTAAAACCCAGGCAGAAATATCAATCCACTGAGCTCCATGATTGATTCTGAATAGTCACCCCTAGTGACAACAACCTTCAATCTAGCACTATGGACAGGTGGACTACCCTTGTTTCTCCTGCCAGCCTTGTTGACTTTGGTCTCCTGAGGCAGTATAACAATTGCCTCATGTACACAGACAATCGTCTACTAATAACCCACTCTAGTACAGAGTACAAGAGATGAATTTTCACCAAGATTCTAGAACTCATGCACTGTCTCACTCAAAACAATAACATGAAGAAGGTTGTCAACTCACTCACCACTACATATGCTTATAGTACCACTACTCATACACATACCACTACTCATACACATTGTACACATCAAACATGTAAATCCACATACACAGAGGTTCTCTCAACAAATTTATTGAAACACCAGAGACCTCCAAAACACAAGATTGCTACAACAACACAGTTCCCACAGCACTCATGACACATACCAACATAAGTGTCTCATCCACCAAGCCACTAAGTCATAACACTCAAAAACCAAATTTTCTTGTCATTGGAGACTAAATAGTGAGACACATGGATGTCTCACTCACCAGGTTGGACAAGAAGAAAGTCACAGTCAGCTGCCTGTCCGGTGCCAGGATTCATCAGATTATGCATGCACTCAGATCTCTCAGCAACAAGTGCCGTTAAGCCCCTGTCATAGTTCATATTGGTGTGAATAACCTGAGATGTATCTCACTAGACTATATGAAGAGAGAAGTCTTCCAGCATGCAATCGAGCTAATTTTTTTTTAAGTTATCCTTGAGCCATAATAGTAGATGATTAATTGGTTGGAGGCAATGGTGAAGCAGAGCATGACAGAAACCTTAACAGAGTTCCAGACAGAGCATGTGAAGTAAATGTGAAGCTCAATCTTCTAAAGTGCAAATTCAGACTTCCAGAAGTTAAATATGTAGGTGATTTATTTACCAGTACTGGCTTGACACCAGATCCGACCACGTAAGCAGCTGTTCTTCAGTATTATGACAATATTCAAGTTAAAACAAATGAAAAAGTCGGTGAAACTTGTCAAGTGGTTCACTCACCAAAAACGAAGCCCAACAATATAGAACAAAAGTGGTGAACCAGCCACTTAGGACAGTTCAATAAATTGTTCCTATAACTTCAGCTGTTTAAACTAACAATGGTGAGTCACCAAATTATTAAACAGAACCATCCAAAAACCGCATGCAGAGCTGCAACACTTGTGCTGGCATAAAAGATGTCAAAGTAGTCTTTTAATGAAGAACAAAAACGGGAACAGAAAAAGGAATTTCTTCAGATTTCATTAATGCAAAGTAAAAATCCAACATTTATACCGCACTAGGCGGGAACATCAAACAATTAGCCAAACCACTTAATCAATTAATGAATTTGCTGCTAAGCAACTGTTGCATTATATATGCATCAACATTAAAAACATATAAATATGGAACACATGAATATAAATATGAAAACATACTGTGAATGTGGAAAATGTGCTGTGTTCCCAAACGAACTAATATTGTATTGGGAACCATTTCATAAAGCATAATTGAAAATCACATTCACAAACCTTAAAAACAGTATGCATAAGTTATATCTCTATGAGACACTTTCGAAATCATGTTAAAAAATGCAGGTTAAACAGACCCCGATGTATAGGTCATAATAATCAAAACAATCAAAACAATCAATTAAATTCATCCAATATAGTGAGGACTAAACCATTAACTCAAAAAATATGAACCTGTTTATCAAACAAAGTTCAAACATTCTGAAGCTTGAACATTTTACAGACTGCATATAGCATTAGAGCTTATCTCGCTTGGGTACTTACAATCAAAACAATAAAAACAAAGGAAATAAAAAACATATACACGATGTCATGCATATGAATATAATCAACTTTTATATACACTAAAAATCAGAAGTTCTTGCATATAACATCATTCAGCTTACTATACATAGCGGCATGGAGCTGATGTTCAAGCGTTAAACTACTAAGCTATGACTGACAGATCAAAACATTAAAGGCAACAGTATTGAAACAGTCAATTCTTCCGTCAGTTCTAAGGTGAGCTGTAATTTCAACACCAGTGAAACACACATTCCTAAAATAAATGGTTTCTAAGCTTAACATTGGATGCTTACTATATTAAAGTGTATATATTGAAATGTATATATCACATATATTTCTGCAGTTATCCTCAGATCTAAATGATACATCTTCCATATAAAGAATCTCTAATGTTCGCAAACATCTACCCACATGATAGAATCAGAAGTGAAGTTCAACAAACAGATTGTTACATGGTCTGAGGGCATGCCTATGAGATGACCATGAAGTTCTTGTAAGCAACAAGGACATGCCATGATGTGAGTCATATATATCATAAATTTAAATCTAAAAGGAAACAACAATGATGGCTAAAAGTAAAAAAGGGGGACGGCTTATCAATGTAATGCCTGACTAGAACTCAAACAACATACTGGAAACAATAAAAGTATTAAAAATAAACATTTTAAGAACTATGGAAATTAAACATCATGATGAAATCCTTTGCAATTGCTATGGATATTAATATAGTACAAAAATGTACATACATAAAACCAAATCACTGAATCCAGAAAAATGAATAAATGACCAAAATCAATATGAGGGAACATTGAAACACATACATACATAACATAATATGTATTAGAGGCAGAATTTATTGGAGAGATCTCACCAATGATAACTTAATGTATGGTTCTCTCCCTACTATTACTTAGAAGCTGAACATGGTATGCTATCATTGAGACAATAGCACTGGTTTCAGGGATACAGAACTATTAATCCCTGGTGCTAGATGGGCCCCTAATTTCAGAATCCATTGTAATTCAGAAGTAGCTAAATTGTTCTCCTTATTACCTCCTCTATTATTGTCATTCACCAATTGCAAAATCCTGAAGGTGAAAGAATGTGATGGATATTCTATGACATGCTTTGCCAATGCATTAGTTTCCACCTTCTTTCTAATATCATAAAGGTGGTTATAAATACGTTCATGTAGTTTTCTTTTGGTTAAACCTACATAGAACGTTGTGCATTTAATACATGTAGCAAGATATATAACATTGCTAGAATTGCAATTGGCAAAAAAGCGTGGTATAAAGACATAATCCATGGTTGGATGTTCAAAAGGTTGTTCCTTCGTGATATAGCTGCACCTTTTACAATTATAGCATGGATAGGTGCCTTGTTTGTGTGAAATGACTAAAGGCACCTTCTGACCTTCTATAGAGGTATAGGTATCCATACAAAGCATCCTTTTCAAATTCTTGCTGTTCTTATACAAAAAGATGGGATATTCCCCTGATAATCTACTGGTTATGGGGTCCATAGTTAATATGTGCCAATTATCACGAACAACCTTCTGTATCCTATTGATATCACTGGTGTATGTGATTACATATTTAACTAAGTCCCTAAAGATGTGACTTATTCAAGTTCTACAGCATTTCCTAGGCATGGTCAACTATTTAGGCAAGTTTGTGAGTTGATAGCACCTTTAAGAGAGCTGACGTGCAAAAATGTTACATTGTTATGGTTAGAACAGCACCAGAAGGCATTTGAAGACCTTAAGCAGAAAATTGCTACTCCACCTACATTAAGATACTATGATATTAATAAACCAGGCACTATTTCCTGTGATGCTTCAAATTTTTGTCTTGGCATAGTCATTCTTCAAGAGGGCAGACCAGTACCCTATGCATCTAGAACACTTACCCAAACTGAAATACAATATGCTCAGATTGACATATGAAAGAAAGAAAGAAAGAAAGAAAGAAAGAAAGAAAGAAAGAAAAAGAGAAAGAAAGAAAGAAAGAAAGAAAGAAAGAAAAAGAAAGAAAGAAGGAAAGAAAGAAAGAAAGAAAGAAAGAAAGAAAGAAAGAAAGAAAGAAAAGAAGAAAGAAAGAAAGAAAGAAAGAAAGAAAGGAAAGAAAGAAAGAAAGAAAGAAGGAAAGAAAGAAAGAAAGAAAGAGTATTTACAAGTTCAAAGTTTCATGATTATATCTATGGTCAAGCTATTCAGATTGAAACTGATCACCAGCCTCTAGTTACTATTCTAAAGAAGCTTATACATTCAGCTCCAGCAAGATTACAAAGAATGATGCTCAAATTGCAAAAGTACAACTTCAAAATGATCTATACAAAGGGCAGACTACTTTATCTGGCTGATACCTTATCCAGATCACCCAGAAATGCAACAGAACAACTTGACGCAGAGAATTTTAACTTTGACGTGATGGAAGTGTGTAATTTCTCTACCACTAGACTTGATGAGCTGAGAGATTACACAAAGACTGATCCAATCTTGCAAAAGCTCAACCACTACATTAATGTTGTATGGCCATCAAACCAATCTAGTGTACCACCTGAAGTGCAAACCTATTTTCCTTACAGAGATGAAATGTTGATGGAAGATGGCATTATTTTCAAAGGCCCTAACATTTTTGTTCCTGCTCCCTTAAAACATGAATATATCCAGAATTTGCATTGTGGTCATCCAGGTTCTGCATCTACTAAGAGAAGAGTGAGAGAACTAGCATTTTGGCCTTCATTATTGAAAGACATTGATGAAGTACTTTCTTCTTGTTCAGTATGCAATAGTACTAATCTGTATTTGCAAAGAGAACGACTTCAGCTAAGTCAAGTTCCTGAACTACCTTGGTCAACAGTAGACACTGATATCTTCAATTGGGACAATCAACACTACTTACTATTGGTAGACTCTTATTCAAATTGGTTTGAGATTGACTTACTATCAAATGTAACATCCACTACTGTTATTAATAAGTTGAAACATCAGTTCCCAGTACATAATAGTCCACACAAAGTTATTTCTGACAATGGTACTCAATTTACTAGTCAGTTGTTTCAGAAATTTGTGGTCCAGAATATCCACAGTCAAATGGGCTAGCTGAACATGCAGTGCAGAGTGCAAAGCAATTACTTGAAAGGTCAAAGCGTGACAATACTGATGTCTTTTTGAATTTACTTAATCTCAGAAACATAACCCGTGACAATATTCTTGGCTCACCTGTTCAAAGACTTCTTCCCAGGCAAACCAGAACAACGCTACCTATTAGCCATAGTTTATTGAGGCCTAAAGCTAAGAGCAACAGAATCATCAAGGCTCAATTATTCAAGAAGCATTCTATCCAGAAGTCCAGTTATGATAAATCGAGCAGATTTCTTCATCCGTTTAGGGAAGGAGAGACAGTTAGAATACAAATGGTGAAAGCTTTTGAGTGGATTGGTCAAGTTACAGGTATATGTACCAAGCCGAGATCCAACCTTGTAGAATCTGAGGGTGTGGAGTACAGGAGAAATCGCAGGCATCTTCTTCCAGTACCAGAATCATTATCGCAGCATTGTTCCTGTGATACAGACTCTAGTGTGTCTCAACCTCTACTTCCATTCCTGAGGATGTTTCAAATGCTCCCAAGGTTGAACATTCTGTAGTGACAACTCCAGTTGCTAAACCTAATTCCCAGTTTTATGTCACATGATATGGTCGAATTTCCAGGACAAGTGTGAAATAAAGAGCAACATGGACATAACTGTATAAATGTACCTAGTCTTGTATAATTGCATAACAAAGAACTACTTGAATTATCTGCATGCTAAACAGATTCATAACATTGCATGTTTATTTCTCAAAGAGGGAGAATGTAGATCAGAGTGTATGTGCCGTGTCTTTAAGAAGCATATCAAGGACTGAATGTGCACATATAAATACTAAGCACATGCTATTCCCAGTGCCATTGTGATTGTGCAGCCAGAGAGTGAGCATGTATGATTGCAGTAGTTAGTTTGTATATGTTACGTAAGTTAAAGTCAGTAAACTTTTATCGTGATGTGTTTGTGTATAATAAAGCTGCTTGAACAGAGCCCACAAAGACTCTTCTCTTGTATCCAAAGTAGGGCAGCGACAATGGTATTACATTGGGATGAAATGGATAGGCTTAAAATGACTTCTGGGTTGATAGCCTAGTAATCCCCTACATATTGCAGCACTCATTAGCATCTTTATGAAGGGTGCAGGAATTCAAAAGAGAAGTGTGCAACGTATTTGTTAATAGCTTGAGACAGCTCACTGGATGCAAGTGTCCCTTTTCAGGGGTAGCCTAAGAATACTGCTTGGTGAAGTGACTTGTTCAGAGTCAGACAATACAAAAATGAAGGCAGTGGGAATCAAAGCCTGCAACACAAAAGCAGCTGATAGCCTTACTCATCTGTACTAAGTACCAGACATATTGTTTAGGCCAGCAGTGCATTTCATACCCATTTGTTTTCTGCAAATAAACAAGGCTAATTAAAAATGAATTCACAATTAAAATGTTAAAATTAAAGTCATAGACTTGTCCAGTTTATTCACATCTAAAAAATAAACATACTGTCAACATTCAACAAAACAAGGAAACCAATAATTATACCCAAATAACATGGCTCATATCATGATGTTCCTGTTTACTGCAATCATTTATTTCCTTTACATCAGAACCACTGTGGGATGCAAGAACCAAGGATGTGTATACACACACACACACACACACACACACACACACACACACACACACACACACACACACACACACACACACACACACACACATCACCACCACCACCATCATTAATAGCCACTCAAGTGACTGGACACCTCAGATATCTGCTTGAGGACAAGTGAATCAATAAATACATGAAGAATGCACCAGAACAGCTGCTTTTATGCAACTAAAATAGTGCTCATGACCTAGTTCTTCTTAATGATATCACAAATCAGACTTACATTTCTAGAATATATAATTCGCATGATATTCTTACCAATATTCCTAAATTTTTTTATACCACCCTTTCACTGACGAAAGGTTTTGCAGTTGTTAATCACAGTCTCAAACATATTACATTGAAAATAGTAGTCTGGGAGAGATGTATCAGATTTTGTTTTCTGCAATACAAACTGTTAAGAAAAGTTTGAGAGAAAGTGATATTTTAAACTATACAGACACAGCTGAATATGAAGTGATTATGGAGTTCAGTGCTATACATAAACCTGAATTAAATGATTCCAGATTATCTGAGCTTTAGTTTTATTATCAGACCTTCCAGTAAACAGTGTGGATTTATTTTCCAAAGTATTTAATGGCTTGATCTTACAATCCATTAAATCATCAAACATTTTCTCTGAAACTAGGGTTTAAAAGTGTTGATTTTCCAGTGCACAGCCTTACTTATAGTTAAACTCTGATAGTCATTTTCAAGATTGCAATTACTGTCTGCAGGGATCATTAAGCCCAGAAAATTAACATTTGCCACTGCCACTATTTCGTCTTCTACTTACAGATAATGAATAGGGCTATGTGACATAATTCTAGCTTTTCTGATGCTGAAGAGCAGGCCATATCTTGCATTTTATACTTTCACCTTCACCAACTAGTTCTAAAGCTCTTCCTTGTATTCATCAATCAGAATTGTTTCATCTGCATATCTTACTCAGTTAACATTTCGCCAATCAATTTTGATATCAATATCTGGGTTGTGTAACCCAGCATTTTGTATGATATAGTGAGAATACAAAAAAAAAACATTAGGTGATAATATATATTCTCATGACAATCCCTTTGCCACTCAGTTATACTGTATTTGGCTCTAACTCTAGCATCTTGTTCTGTATATAGATTCATTGTGAGGCAGATTAAGGGCCCTATATCCCAATTTGTCTAAGAACTTTCCACCATTTGTCATGGGCCACTGAATCAAAAGTTTTAGAGTGGTCAATAAAGCAACAACAGTGGGTATTTTTCTGGAACTCCATTCTTTATCATCAAGCAGATATTGACAATTTGATCTTTGATGCCTTTGCACCTTTTAAAAGTAACGTGTACATCTGGCAATGCTCATTTCATATACTGATGAAGTCAAGTTTGCAGGATCCTAAGCATTACCTTGGTAGTATGAAAATCAGGTGCAAGTGTTCAATATCTTGAGCATTCTTTAGCATTTCTCCTTTTTGTACTAGAACATCAATTGGAATTTTCCGATCCAATAGCCATTTTGTATTTTAAATATTTGTTGGTAAATTCCAAGCAAAACTGTAAAAGCATATAATTTTGCAGGATTTTAAATAATTCAGATAGAATTCCATCGCTTTTTGCACCCTTGCTATAAGCAAGGTTTTTTTGCACCCATTTACTTTCACTACTCAAGAAATCTGGACTTAGTTTGGCCAACATATCATTGTACTCATCACTGACAATACGGTCCTTCTCATGTAGTTATTCTGTATATTCCTGCAACCTCTTTTTATCTGCTGCTTTCATGTCCATTTTTACTTGGAAGTTTCCCCTAATGTCACCATTTTCTTGAATAGATTTCTTGTCTTTCCTTTTCTTCAGTATTCTTCCAGTTCTTTGAACTCCTTATATGCCTCCTTACCTCATCTTACTATTCTCTAAATGTCTGTATTTAGTGTGACATATTGTCCCTGTCCCTATTGCCTTTGACACCCTTCTTTCCATTATGAATTCTTAAGCTATTTAATAACCACTGGATGGGAGAAAGGAAATTCACCCCGAGGATCACATCAGTCGCCCTGCTAGACAGTGGTCCAGGGAAGTAAATAGTGTGGGAAGAAATAGCCAGGGAATTGTTATGGCTAGGCTTGTATAGGCCCTAGGGCTGATAGCCTAGTACCAACCTATGAACCTATGAACCTATGAACCAGTCTCACTATATACTTTAACCTTGGAAGATATGTTCTATAGGATCTAAAAAAGCATGTTTTCCATGTATCCAAATTCATTTAATAATGTTATAACAAATGATGCGACAATTAGCTGATATGAATAAGGGGAATAAATATTTAGAATTACCATGGTATTTTCAATTTTATCATCTTTAAATGTTGAGTAACAGCATATTCATAAATGATAAAGGTGAAGATGCTGGAAAACAATATTTGAATATTTCTGACTAAAACAGCCACAACAGAATTCTAGTTATCTAATTCCTCTGCCATAGAAACACAAGAAACAACACCAGCATTTTCACAAAAATCAAATAACATTTTAATTGCACAATGTATTACATGACCAGTAACAATTTTATAACTTAATTTTAGACATCCTTTAAACTTTCACAAAGTTCCCTTTGCAAAGTGAAATATTAATTCACCATTGATCACCGAATTGCAAGTGTTTAACTATGAGTCTAAAAGATCACTAAACTATCTGTCCTACCCCTTAATATTTTATTACAAATATTCACAAAATGGATTTACATTATTGCAGGTCCACCAGCTTCAAAGTTATTGCAAAGATATCAGTTAATTTTAATTGTATGCTTTCAATGCTTTTCTGCAAAATAATTAAAAGTCCAAGATCCAACAACAGCTGTCTTTTTGTATCAGATATCTATGAATTTAGACATTTTGTTGCTAGTTTAGAATAGTAGTTTAAAATTTCTAATGGATGTCACAATGTTAATACCAATCCATTTTAAATATATGAAGCAGTCTGGGGGCCAGATTCCAAAAGAAATTTGTAGGCATACCGAAGGAAAACTTCAGAGCACCAGCAGCAGACACACTTTCATAAAGTAAGCTAAAAGAAGCCTGAGTACTTATCTATTCCGTGTAAGCTAATTACAGATTCTACACATGCCTGCCGGATTCCAAAACACAATAAGTGCAGCCAACTCAACTTAACTGTGACAAAGTGCTTCACTGACAAGTAAATAGTGTGGGTAGAAATAGCCAGGGAATTGTCATGGCTAGGCTTGTACAGGCCCTAGGGCTGATAGCCTAGTACCAACCTCTGAACCTATGAACCTATGAACCTATGAACCAGTCTCACTATATACTTTAACCTTGGAAGGTATATGTTCTACAGGATCTAAAAGAGCAGTGGAAGTCATAGTTATTGCCATGTGTGAAAGATATTTATTAGTGAATACTGTGGAATCTGCAGCGTTACTCCCCAAAAAAAAAATAATAATAATGAAACAGGCATTTAATGAATTACAAAAGGTTGGAGTACAGCTAGCCATGGAGGAAGATATGGAAATGCATCCTAGAAGTCAGCTAGCTACATGATGAGCCAGGCTACACCTAGGCCAGCATTGTGAGGTAACTCTATACCTGTAGAAACAAAAATATGGCAAAGCCTAGGTATAAAGGCTTCTGAGACATTTCAGCAGCATATGGGGGATGTAGGAGTGTCCCAGAAAGCTGCCAGCATCATCCTCTCACAATTCCTGGCAGCAATGTGCAACAAGCCTGATGAGTACATAAACTTCCAATCTACAGTAATGGAGTGAAGAAATGTTGTGCATCATTTTTACACCATTGAAAACTTCCCTAGTGTCCTTGTTCTTAGACTGCACCCATGTTCCTATTAAAACCCCTGCTGCACCTGAAGCAAAAATGTGCAGAAATAGAAAGGGGTGGCCATCGCTGAATTGCCAACTGGTTTGCTCAGCAGATGGCATCATAGGTTCATAGGTAGGTACTAGGCTATCGGCCCAAGGGCCTACATAAGCTTAGCCAATAAGGTTCCCTGGCTTATGCCACCCAAGAAAGTTATTTTCCTGTGCCACTGTCGAGCAGAGACACAGAAGTGATCCCTGGGGTGTATTTCCTATTTCCCATCCACTCTTCAAGATTTTTTCTTGAAGAGTGTTAATGAAGAACTTTGCTTGACATAGATGGGTAGCTTGTTCTAGAGTATGGGAAGTCTCTGGGGCAAGAATCTATCTCTCCAGCATGTCCTGTTTATTGTGGTGACAAGGTTTAGGTCCCTAGAGCATGTAGCTCGGAGGGATTGGGATTTCTTTAGGTATAGCATGTCCAACAGCTCTGGGTTTTTCATTGCTTTATATTTGAGGCAGAGATCACCTCGGAGTAGGTGATATGCTATGGAGAAAAGCTGGAGTTGTTGAGACGGTCAGTGTAGGGCATTTGTTTGAGGCCAGTAATCCTCTTTGTGAGGTACTTCTCTGGCCTTTCCAGCTGCTGCAGATGTCTTGTGAGGTACATTCCAAAAGGGACATTGTACTCTATTATGGGTCTAATGAGTGTTGAGTAGAGGGGAACAATGACCTCTTTTTTCTTGGATGAGAACCCTTTTATGATGAGGTGTGCCATGTAGAAGGACTTCCTGACTACTGTGGTGATGTGACTATCAAAGTAGAGACTACTGTCCACCTGGGTCCCAAGATAACACACCGTGGTAGTGTACATGATGCCACTATATGGAGAGAAAGTGGTCTGAAGGATGCTTTCCAAAATGGAGAAATACCTGAAGAACTACTGCTTGGTAAGTACAGGAAGACAGACATGCTGTAATCAGAATGCAAACCTGTCAACAGTATGCATGACAACAATATATGTGTTGTCTCTGTCCCACCAACTAGTGACTGAAGTTATCCCCCTTGAGCCAAGGCTAATGACAACATATGTAACCCAATCCAATGCTGCTGAGGACACATACAATAGATCACGCATTGCAACAAGAAGCAAAATTGAGCATGTAATTGGCAATCTGAAATCCAGATTCAGATGTCTGGACCCATTTGGGATGCTCTGCGATACATACCTGAAAAGGCAGCACAGATAATTAGTAGGTGTGCCATGCTATACAATATGTTAACAGTAAAACATGGTGGCTTGCCAGCTATAGGTGTGGGCCACCTAAGCTAAGAACCCCAGATGTCTGAACATGACAGTCATAGCTGTTAGAAGAGGATCAGAAAGACACAGGAGAGAGAAGAAACAGGCATGGGCAGTGGAGGATGTGGCCACAAGTCCAAGCTCAGGCAACACAGCAACATCTGGCACACATTTTTAAGTCATGCCAAGCCACAGGTACAAAATTACACAGAGTTGATTTTGAGAAGACATTGATGTTCATGTGTTGCCCCACAACAGCAGCACAAAGCACAACTAATGGAAATGACCCATTAGGTGTACATATTGGACATCCTATATAACATAATGTTAATGTATACCAGTATGAGCATATACAAAACACTGAGAGGAAACATCAGTAAAAGAAGACTCTCTGTAAGGTATATCACCAAAGAGGAACACACAGGCACATGTGTGGGATGCAGGAGGTGTGTACATAGTTATTGGTTAGGAAGGATACCATCATACCATGGAATGCTACCCATCAAATGGACACTATCACAAGAAATCTTGGATCATTATGTTTATGAGAATACATTGGTAAATACGTACCCATAAACAGTAGCTGTACAATGGCAGTGCTGTTTCACTTACACATGTTATCACTGCAACATGAGTCTTTTCCAGATATTATATGTGCAAACAATGCAGGGCATCAATGACAGTGATCACACAATATACCTGCAACATACATCAGTGTTGGTGATACTGCAACATAAGTGTATATGGATATTTGTGTGCAGATTCACTCAGATATATGAAGGCACATATGGAAAATACAAATAACCATGGCGATTGAAAATTGAAACAGGTACACAGAAGGGCACTGAGTGCTGGAGTTAAACATGTGAAGTTTCAAATATAATGCCATTAGTGACACAAGTATGCACACAGAGGCATAGTTGTGCATATGTGCCTGGCAGACAGCAAGAAAAATTATAATATAAACCTCAGTCCTATCTATTCACTATTAAATGATACAAACATGAACACCTGACATCAGATACTGCATTGCAGTCATCAATATCATTACTAACATTTGTCAGTGTTAATTAGATAATAATTATCAACAACTGAATCTAGTCACCTAGTTCAGAAAATTTATCAGAAAATCCTGTGTATCAGAAATTTCAACAACCACATACAGATTACTATGTCCGTGGTCAGCACAGAGTCACACAGTTAGAATGACACAACAGGATACAAATTGCACCTGCTGTCAGTGTTACCTTAATACACTCCCACAGTAATGACTCACCATAGTCTTGGCTACCCCTGCCACATCTGGAAACACTCAGCTGACATTGCTTTACAGAGGAGCTGGATGTGTTGACACCAGCATGGTGGAGACACAGTGTAGGAAAGAACATGACTGTGATGTGAACATCTGAATGCGACTGCTGGGCTCACAGTGGATTGGCCATCAGTAGAGGTGTCTGCACATTGCAGCACAGACATTGATGTCCAATGACCAAGTGCAGGTCTAATGAGAGGGGGTCTGCCTATCCTCACTGTAGGTAATCTGCTTAGTTCATTTCAGGTATGTAACACCCAGTTAGTACTATGGCACTGCTCTAGCACCAATATAACAAGGATTTAAACAGAGCACGCAACAGATACCACACTGTCATGCTGGACAGCCACTGCAACCATGACATCTCCATATATGTGGTCCTGACCTTCCTGTAACACATACAACTGGTGTGCTACATGATCGGTGACATGAACAAGTACATGAACATCAGATCTATGATGTTGCTGTGAACATTCATTCACCTGTAAGAGAAGGCAGACACCCTTTGACACACGTCCATGCACAACAGCTACACTCCCACATGTACTGTCATGGGCAGTACTGCTCCATAATGTAGAAGAGTCATCATCATTATCTAACTCTGCATGGGACGGTGGGTCACACACATCAGAATGTCCAACATTCGATGTCCCCACATCATCAGAATGGCTGGCCACATTTTCCTCCCTATCTGAGGCTACAGCATGATCCACACGGCTGTCCCCTTCCAGGTCAGGCAATGAATACAAATCATTGTCCTGTGTGGCACAGGGTGTGCTATCACAGTGGGGGACATCACATCCCAAATAACATGATGCAGCTTGGTAATGACATATGAAACAACTATATGACTACAATGTTAATGGAGATATGGATTAATTAGGACATTGGTTTGGTTTATCAATCCTGTATAACAAACAGATTTCATGTACATTACATATTGCACACATTTGACAAACAGGACTAATAAAAATAGTAAAACCTACCCAACATGTCCTCTTGTGACTCCACCACTGGAAGTTTGTAAGGCAACTGTCTTGGAGAAGCATAAAGGTCAAAACAGTTCCATTAAGAATGCGACTGCTATCATGTGGCAGTGCCACAGAAGTATAACACACAGAATATACAATAGGCATGTACTGGTTGGCAGAGACTGATGTGCAGAATGCTGTTGTCCTAGGCAGGTGAAGAAGATCACAGTAGTCATGAAGGGCACAGATAGGATCATCAATACTGATGTGTTAAACAGATGGAATGTCTTACCGTTTACATCTTCCCCGATTGGGGAGCAGGCCATATGTGCATCCACATGGCCCACGTATTTTAGTGATGTACCGGTAGGTTACAAAAGCAGGAAAAAAATCAACAAGTGAGTACATTCCACTGTCATCATGGCAGGTGGTAGAGGCACAGAAAGCTATGGATCACACTAACAGTATATGGAGGCATTTATGTGACATGAATTGCTGTTGTGCAGATGTAGATGGACCTATGCAGTTAAGCAATAAAAGCATGACACATGTTGGTGGAATTATTATGTATGTACTGTATTGGCAAGCTAATATGCTGTAACACTTATGTTGGGCATCCACATCATGTGTGTTTCCATGTTAACAACACGGGAATGTTGCTGCAACACTAATATGACAATACATTAATGCTTGTGAAATAAAGGTACTTAATGAGGTAGTCTATTTGCTGCAATGTTTTAAAATGTATAACTTTACATGTACCTTCTGTAATATCTGCTTCAATACCTCCACTGGGTATATGATGGTCAAGACTGATGGTATGATGTGAAGCCAGGAGCACCATAATCTCATCCGGGCAGTTAAGGATGACATTCCTCGCCCTCTCATAGCATCGAATCATGTCATTGCAATGTTATTGACAGGCCTCTCTGGATTTATTGTCTGTAAGAACTTCTTTCTTCCACATAGTATTTCATGACTATCTAAGGAGGCTGTAATCATGCTGTCAACAAACCTTGATTATAATTTCAGTTTCTCTGTGAGAAAAATGTCCTCCCTTACTTCAGTTTGACATCTGGAAGATAGTGTGGTATACACATTATATTTTATATGGGGGCTCACATATTGTGGAAGATAGTGTGGTATACACATTATACTTTATATGGGGGCTCACATATTGTGGAAGATAGTGTGGTATACACATTATACTTTATATGGGGGCTGACATATTGACATGATGATGCTATAAACATATGGCAATAGACTTGCTCTCCTCTCCTTTCCAGTGCAAAGGTATATAAAACAATCCTTTTCATGTATAGATTACTGTTATGTATAAAAGAATGTAATGGATATGACAACATCTGCATATGTTACAATCCATTGCATCACACGTATAGGTTATATGTGGGATTTCAATCATTGCAGTGGATATTGTATGAAGCAAAGGATAACCACACAACCCTAATGTCACATGCTGATTACTTCAGTAATTTTGTTTCCACAGTTACATGCACATCAAAACATAATGAGCATGTGTACCCCAAGATGAAATTAATCCCTGATTTGGCACCTACGCCTCTGATGGAACAAGCAACCTGTAAATGGTTCTTCTTCCAGGTTCCTGCTTGTATCAAGAGTACCAGAACTTGTCCAAGATTTGGGACGCATGGCTAGGCTTAAAAATCCCCTTGTGATCATTAGCCTAGTACATACCTATGAACCTATGAGAATGTTGGATACATGTCATACACAGCCACAGTCAGTGACATACATCATAACAAATGTTATCGTCATTATATGGTATGGAATGTACATCAGTACAGCCATCAACAACCCCTTTTTCCCATTTTTGCACATAATGGAAGTTATATGGAAATATTGAACAAAACAGTCATTCATATTAAAATGAACTGTTATGCACTCATGGCTACATATCAACACAATAAACACAGAACAAAGCCATCCTCATCTTTATTTTATCACAATAAATGTACTAATAATTATTACTATATTACTAAGCATCAGAGAGCATCAGTAAACTAGTCAGACTTACGGAAACTCATGAAACTTGTCAGTTTTTCTAAGAATACCACAGAAAGTACAAATTATTGAATACAGAGGGTCTATATTAAAATAGCGAAACCTCACTTACATGAATACCTAAATGTTGACACATAAATAATGAACCATGTAAACACTGAACGTCCTGAAGCACGAAATTTGAAATATCGAATTGTCATAGTTGTCCCATATCCGGTATAGCTCCCTAACATAAATGTGCAATACTTACAGACCTTAGGGTTATGGTGCAGGTTAAGGTAAGTGCATACATAGTAATACATGCAACCTTTACTTTAGGGTTAGAAGTAGGGTTATGTTAAGTGTATGCATAGTAATATAGTTGTGTAGCTGAATATATACGTAAATTATACTTTTCCCTTAGTTGGGTGTTGTTTGTTTATAGTTAGATACATTTGTGTGTAGTGAATGTTTGATTAGGATATGGGATATATGGTTGAAGTGTAGATATGGGGAAGTGTGGATTATTTATTTTTTTTGGGTAGGTAGTACGTAGCACGAGGTGGGGTTGGCCAACTATGGCAATTCGATATTTTGAATTTCACACTTCAGGACATTCGGTGTTTTCACAGTTCACTATTTATGTGTCGGCGTTTAGGTATTTGCTTAAATGAGGTTTCAGTTTTGTAATACAGACCCAAAACAGATATATTTTCATTCTGGCCTTATCAATAGGACACATATTAGTAAGCATCAGTCTATATCCCTAACATTGTCAATGAATATACAACTTACTGAAACTCTTGGACCTCGTTGTATTCCATAAGCGTACCACAGACAGGACTCATTAACAAGAAATGAATATGGATATATTTTCATTACGTCTTTATCTACTCTTAACCAGGGCTCTTTCCTTTTAGCCATACAACTGCATATGTGGTACACGTGCTTGTTGTTTGTCTTTTCAAATTTTCCTGGTTGGGGTCGCCACAACGGAACTCCGGTCCACTAATGATTGGTAGTAGATTTTTATGGTGCCAAGTTGCCAGTCCAACGCCCAACCTTCAGCAAAGGCACACCCATTCATGTATGTCTTTTGGAGGCCAATCGACCGCGGAGAGGACATGCAGACTCCACACAGAAGGCACTCCAGCTGAAAATCGAACAGGAGAACCACTTGCTGTGAGGCAACAATGCTACCGCTGTACCACCACGGCTTTTAGGTACACCTGCTTGTTGCTGAAGCAAATGTACCCGTCTGCATGCATATTATTCAATCCTACACCCCTTCTTTATGTCACAGACAGGTTATATTGCATACAATTGTACCCGATAAAAGGAAATTAAATATGCATAATTTATTTCTAAAGATTAATGATAACATAGATATGTAATAAGAGTAGTCTATTCCACCACAGCAATGCCTTCAGGTGCCAACTTACCTTTGAAGATCACTGCAATTCAGCTATACCTCAAAGTGAATTCAGCTATGTGCACACATCTTTTTAGTACCATTCGCAGCATACATAGTTAATGAGTTTCATTAACACTCAATATTTTCGATCTCACTTGTGTACGTGACCTACATTTAGAAGTTATGAACAGTTGAAAAGCAGCTCTATTGACATGTCATAACTGAATATGTTTTTAAAGTCTCCTAAAAAGGATAGCACTGTAATAATGCTGATGGAAATGACAGAGACAGAAACCGTTACCTTTTGATGTGGTAGTACAGTTTTATACAAATACATAGTTTACAGCAGGCTTTGTTAGGATATTGAGGGCAATAAAATTCCAAGCTGGTCACTGGGTATGAGTAACAGAAGTGCATTTTACACCTATAGGTTTAGGGCCCTTTGATATCACAGCTGAGATTAAAGCTGGTATAAATGTTGACTTAAATTTGGACAATATGTCGAAGATAAACTGGAATGAAGCAAATAAAACTTTGCAGACTAGCTTATGATCTCTTAAGAATATAGAATCAGCAAAAGTACATTTTTGTAGATGAAGTCCAGGCCATTTATTAACCCTCTATCGTGACAGCCTTTGTTTTCATTTGATTGTTACACAGTCCAAATATTTTCCAGTTTATTGGTAGTACATGGATGACAGCTTATTTGCAGGCAGCCAAAACAATTTTCTGTATGGATAGCAAAATGTTGCTAATAACAGGGAATTGTGCAGTCTGGAATTATGTTTTTCTGTATGTTCAAACTGGATTATTTTGACAAAATCTAAAATAGTCTTTTTAACAAGTAACATGTTAATCGAAGGTTTTACGCAGAACTTAGTAGTATATTTTTCATACTGGTATGCTGTACTGTTCAGGTCTCATTTAGGGAATAAAGTCCTTAAATGTCCAAATAGGGATCTTTGCAATTTCGCTGAACAACCTACACTATTTTAAACTGGGTAACCTTTCTCACTCACCCTGCTTCCCCTCTTTACTCTTCACCTGGCCTTCTTCATCATTTCTCCAGCTTACTTAACTTTCCCTCTTATTAATCCATCTCTCTATGTCTCTTTATTCATTCATATTTCTTAACCTAAATACTGATGTCTTTGAATAACACACCTTAACCTAGCATTTTTATCTAACCTAGACTTCTGCTCTGCCTCACATAGAAATCAATTTCTGATATAGCCTGTAATTAACCTATGACATTGTTTTTATTTTTTATTTTTATTTTTATTCTTATTTTTATTGTATAAGTTTCTGTATATTTTTTATCTTGTTAAGTAGTAGTTAGTGGAGCTTTTCTCCTCGGGCCTCCACTGAAAATGGACTTGTATCCAGTTGGACTAGCCCGGTTAACAAATGTAAAATAAATAAATAAATAATAAACATATACAGTTACCAGAGTATTTTAGCAAATAGGAGAAAAGTCACAATTATGATAAAACAATGACTAATGGTTAGCTAATTGGATTGACAGAACCTCTTAAACATTAAGTAAAATGAAGTTAAGGGATTATGCTTCCTTTAAAAAGTGTAAATCTCTCTTGTTTCTTCTCCAGCACTGCAGGCTTGACCTTTATGTGTGTCTAAGGGACAGGAAAACCTACAGTTAATTCTGTGCTGGAAATCATGACTTTAGGAGTCTCTTGTTTTGCTGGCCCCAAGGATACAGGCTTTTGTTCATCCAGTATCTCTTCCTGAAGCACTCAACAGAATGGCAGGATGTATTTCTTGGTCAATCTGTAGTCATGTTGTTATAGTCATCATGGGATGTGTCCAGTTTTGAACTCCCCTTAGTCTTCAAAAAAAAACAAAAACCAAGGGCTACAAAGTACAAACTTTTAAATGCTGGGTCACACCTTTTGTCAGAAAATTTAACATTAAATGTGTGTCTTTTAAGTCTGTATGAAGCTACTTGTCATCTGCAGTTATATTCATTTAGGAGACATTGCTAAACAGATGTTTGGTGGATATGTCAGATATGATATGAGGGGAGTGAGTTACGGGTATGAAATCAGGTAAAATTATTCAGATGGTAATCATACAAAAGCACTTGTGTTGTTTAGAAATATTTTGGCAATACATATCAGCTTCAAGCAATTAGTTTTATGCAAGAGATGGAATCACTGCATGAGGTAAACTTAACAGTAGGGGGTCACCCCACATTTTATTTCCAATTGAATAGCTCCTGGATACACAAATAGATGAAAAATATTTGGAACTTGCAGTATCATTAATGAAGGCCTGCTGTCCTTTTGCTATATGAAGCAAACACACAGGGCCAGATTCCAAAAGACTCACTCACTCTAGGTGCAGGGGACTTCATACACCAGAGTAAGTCACTTATTCCAGCAGCAGTCATTTTGGAATTACCTCACAGACTGTACTTTCAGAAAATAATAGCAATTCATTTGTCATGAAAAACTCAACTCTTGAGACTTTGAAGGTTACAAAACTGCAGTGGCTTTGAAATAATGAACATACTAGATAATAAACAATATAATGTTTTCAGAAACTAGCCACAGTAGCTCGTCATGTGATAGATGATCTGCAAGTTTGATTACTTACATATGGCATAAAATACAATTTTTTATGACATAATATTTCTGAGAAGTGATATAATTTGAACTTGAGTAAATACAATTCCACTACACCAGCTGCAACATTAGTTTTCAACACGTTCTTATAATTATAGTCCATTGTTCAGATTATATGCAAGTGCCTTGTATCAACACAATTTTGGAACCTATAAAATAAATTGAAAACCAACTTTCTTTCATGCAGATTTTGTATACTATTGAAATTATATGGTTTTGTATTAACGGTCACATTAGAAAGAAAGATGGAGATGTTTTAGATCAAACATTTTTATTAAAGTAAAATTTGAAATTATCGCGGTGTTATATCCAAGCAAGATGATAACATCTTTAGCAAACAAATCAGTACATTAAACTTTACAAAATACCTTTCTTGTTAAGGCTCACTTAGAAACTGTGAATAACTTCCATCGCTGAGTCAGGAAGACTATAAAAATTCTACAATAATTTAAGTAATTAATATTTGATCATTTGATGAGATAATTTTGAACTACGTGACTAATATTGATACTTAAAATAATAGTAATAATAATAATAATAAAAAACATAATCACTTATGCTTTCTCCAGAGTACTAACAATAAGGCTATATTGGGAAGAAAATAGAAACACTGGGATTACTTAATATAATTAATAGGTATTAAAAAAGTCACCAGATTGTAACTATTGCTAGTTTCAACAGAATCATTTAAACTATTTTTATTAATAAAAAGGCACATTAACTACAAAAGAGCTATAATCAGAAAAATGGAAAACAAGAACATACTTGGCAAGAAATCAAGGTGATCATAAGGTGCACAGCCATATAGATCTTTAAGCAGGCAAATGTTCTTGTCACCCTTTTCAAGGACTTTATATGGTCATGGAAGACTGAAAATAAAATATGAGTATTGGGGATGGGCATAATGGTTAAAGTGTTTACCTCACAGACTCAAGACACAATGTACAGGGTTTTATTCTCACACTTGAGGGAAATTGGCAAGGATTAAATGGCCCAAAAGGCAGATGGTCTACTGCTTATGTAGGGTTTGGGGGTTGACAAAATGGTTAAGGTGTTTTCCTCACAGGTCCAGAGTTTGACTCTCACCTTGGGAAGCATGACTAGGCTTAAAAAGCCCCCCTTGGGCCATTAGCTTAGTAATCACGTATGCATGTATAAGTGCATTAATACAGAAAAGTAGTGGGCAGTTTTATTAAAATTACATAGTTTAAGAAGAAAACAGAAGACTAGTTCTTAAAGTACAGCCTTAATTAGTGTTCATAGAGTTAAAGAAAATCAAGTACAAAAAGTACTGAACTAGTGAGGGCGATGTTAAAATGTTTATGTCTATTTAGCAAATATAGCTGAAGAACACCTTTATGAACAGCAACACCCATTGCTTAATGTATTGCACACCATTTACTGTACATTTAGAGTTACAATTTTGTTTTGCCTCTACTGAACTGTTACTTTGCCAAAGTTAAGAGGTGTGTATTTCTCGGTGAAGCTATGGGATTTACTTTACAGGGATACCCAAGACGGTCAGGTCATGTCAGGAATATGAGACTCAGTACAGTCCACTGGGGGAGGTGATGTGAATTCATTCCTGTATTTAGGTAAAAAAAAACTGTGAGTGAAAAGCAGCAAAAATCATGTCAAAATGACTTTGGAGGATGAGACTCTCCAGTCTGAAGATATCCAACACACTATATGAAACAGCAGAAGTCAAGTACACAGCGTTAGAGGCTTTGGCACAGCTAGAGTAAAGCAGATAGGATGGTCATTTACAGATGTGCTCAGAGATGTAAGGAATTGTTGCTTCCTATCATGGAGTTGAGCTTGCAAGCTCAAACTGGCCATACCAGAACTATGACAATGAAGGTTGAAATACTAAAGACCAGCAATGTCAAAGCCCCACTTTGTCACCTTCTGTAATCATGTTAGCACTTGTTCCTAGGTCAGAAGCAGTGAGGTGCTTTTGAGATTCAAGACTGAGGTTGACATGATGTATCTTCAGTATTCCTTGTTTCGGTGGTGAGTTTTGGTGTTTCAGGTAGCTAAGCTGGCAAACCTTGATTACATGATAGGAAACCATAAAGAACATCCTGTGTTGCAAACCATTGGAACTTGGAACATATAAATCATGAACAAATGAGAACTTGATCTGGTTAACAATTAGATGCCAAGAAAAATATATATATATTGTAAATTAGTGAACTAAAATGGAAAAGAAATGGTCATTTTACACCAGGTAATCTTTGGATATTCTACTGTGGACAGGAATCTTGCAGAAGAAATGAAATAGTCATCAAAATTGGTACAAGAGCATGAAAATATGTGACTGGTTACAACCAAAAAGTGACAGAATGAACATAGAGACAGTACTAGTCGCATGATCATAGGGACTAGAAAATGCCTAGCTATACTGATGTTAGAGAAGACATATTGAAAAAGCCTTGTCACCCTTATGAAGCACTTAATTGTGGCCAGCTCACAAATTGAGCAGGACCATACATGACAACCCTGGTGTAAATTTGTATCTAGCCATCCAATCATTAATAATTGCCTTTGAGGTTGCCAAATAAGTACTTCTTCTAAAAGGTACCAGATATAAGCAACAAAAAATAAATAAATAAAAAAACACAGACATATCAAGCAAATTATTTTAGTAGTCTCAGTCTTAACTGTGGCTCCTTAAGAAACTAGTGTTAGTGTTTGCAATTGCAAAGATGGATCAGCGAACATACCAAGTGATTGTACTACTGTCTTGGAGGGATAGATCTGTACCTTTGTGAAAGTACCAGTCATGGCATCTTCTGAATTTGCCCCTGAGGCAGCAAGCCCATTTGGCAAACCCAAGGTATGGCACTGAAAATAATAGGCAAGTATGGCCTAGGAGTATGAAATGTAATGAGATATGGGCTAGCAGAATTCAGCCAAGATAATTCACTAACCATAGAAAATCCTGCCCTCCAACAGCCTAGATGGCACTATGCATAGTGACATCATGTGGTCAATATTGGAATTTGACTACATACTTTGTGGTCAGAGATGGAAGAGCGGTATACAGTTAGCAAAACCAAGACCTGGAGCTGACTGTGGCTAAGGTCATGGTTTACTACAACAAAATTTAGAATCAAATTAAAGAAAACAAGAAAATTCTCAGGTTAGCTAGATATGAGATCAACAACATTCCATTTTACTATGTAGTGAAAATAAGGAGCAGATTTAATAGGTTAGATCAAGTAGACAGAGTGCCTAAATATGTATGCCCAGACATTTGTGATATTGTCCAGGAGGTAGAAACAAAAATTATTACAAAGAGTGATTAAGAAGGCAAACTAGCTCTCTTTCTGCAGAGTGCTGAAGGAATAAAGGATTGCAAAAAACACCAGAGACAGGCAAAAAGAAGACAAAAGGAATGCAGAGTTTCAGAGACTTGCAAAACAAGGAGACATGTTTAAATAGATACTGGAAAACACAGGAGCAAAATCCTTTATGACACATTCACCCACACCACAGCTGAAAGCAATACAAAACTCAAGCATCTCAAGTGAGCATCCACAAAAATATCAATATGTGAATCCAGCCTGAATCTCAAAATACACTCGCTCGAAACACTTCTTAAAATGGAGAACATCAACATTTGTGCCATAACCGAGACCTGGCTCAAGGCAGCAGAAAGCACCCCTGCACTACCAGGCTATAACTCATTCCACAACTTTTGGCCCCAGAACTTGGACCAAAGCTCCAAAGGTGGTGGTGTTTCCATATTCATAAAGGATGTGCACACCTCCAGCTTGGAAGCCCAACATAACGCATTTGAGATACTTCAGGTGCAGCTGACATTGGGTAAGACAGCAATTCAGGTCATAGCCTGCTATAGATCCCCAACCATGTCCCAAGACTCACACTCCATGTTCCTAAGCACCCTTGAGAATATTATGGTCCAACCTAACACTCTCACATTGAGCGACTTCAACTACCCCTCCATTAACTGTTAAAACTACTCATGTACCAATACACTTACCCGACGTTTCCTGGAATTCATTAATTCCAATGCCCTGGACCAGCTCGTTCTTACCCCCACTAGAGGTAGCAACATCCTTGACCTGGTCATTACTAACATGAGTGACAGCTGCTCTACACCAATAGTCAACTCCTCCCTGGTTAGATCTGATCACAAACTAATAACCTTGGAAATCCACAACCCTCCTACCCCCCCCCCCCACAAAGTTAACCACCATGAAAAACTTATCCAAAGCTAACTTTAGGCTCCTAAAAACAGGGGTGTCTAACTTCACGGCACCCATGCAAATGGAAATCAGTTGCATGGCTGCCAAATCATACACCGATGCACTGTATGAAGACGTACACAAATTAATGGATCTCGCCATACCCAATAGAACCAAGACACTCTCCTCAAAAAAAGGAAACCAATCTGGTGGTCTCCTACCATAAACAAACTCTACAACAGAAGGAGGAAACTGATGTGTAATAAGGTGAAGTCCGAAGACTGGAAAAACTCCCTTATCAACTTAAAAAAAAAGTTGAGATCCATCATCAAATCCTCTAAAGCTAGCTATGAAAACAGAATTGCAGCAGATAGTAAAGACAACCACAAGGCCTTCTATAGTTATGTAAAGAAACTCCATGGCAATACCCAGATTTGCTCTGCACAATGGTAACTCCTATACTGAGCCAACAGATATTGCCAAAATACTGACCGACAGATTCAGTGCCAGGCACCCAGTATTATTGCTGCACAAGTTAAAACAGCACTGTCTACTGCAAGGAATACAGCTGCTATGGGACCTGACAATATCCCTGGCTGTGGTCTACATGATCTACAGAGTGAACTGGCACCTCACCTGTGTGCCCTGTTCAATCACAGCCTCACCTTAGGCTTTGTCCCTACTGAATGGTGCACTGCTGCAGTCATCCCTCTCCACAAAGGAGGAGCAACTACAGATCCTGGGAACTATCACCCCATTAGCCTGATGAGTCTGATATGCAAAGCTATGGAACGCATCATCATGGACCTAATAAACGAGGATATAGGGAATCTCCAAACTCTGGATCCCAGAAAGTCTGGTTTTGTGAAGGATAGATCATGCCTGCTCTATTTGGTCAACTTCTTTGAGTCAGTCATCAGAGCGGTGGATGAAGACAATGTGGTTCATACAGCCTACCTTGATCTGACCAAGGCCTTTGATACCATTCCCCACTCAGGAATCATAGAAAAACTCACTAAGCTAGGCATCAACCCCTATATCACTAGGTGGGTTGCAAACTGGCTCACAGGTAGAACCCACAGTGTGAAAGTAGCTGACTCCAAGTCAGACTGCTGACCAGTCACCAGTGGAGTCTCACAGGGTTTGGTCCTGGGTCCTCTCCTGTTTGGCATCTACTTCTCTGAAGTCCAGGCCAACACAAAGGGACTCTGGCTGACAATGTTCGCTGACGATTGCAAGTTGGGAGCTATTATTAACTCCCCGAGTGATGTTGACATCCTACAGAATGGCCTCACTGAGACCAATGACTGGTGTCAAAACCATGGCCTTAATCTCAATGCCAAAAAATGTGTCGTCATCCCCTTTGAGGAAAAAAACATTTCCCATGAATTACCAAATTGATGGTAGTCCACTGAACACAGAAGGCGTTATAAGAGATCTGGGAACACAGGTTGACAGCAACCTCTCTTTTGACTAGCACATTGTCACTGTGGTCAAAAAGTCCTTCTATGTGGCATATGTCATTACTAAGGGTTTTGCATCCAGGAACAAAGAGGTCATTGTCTCCCTCTACTCTTCCCTCATTAGGCCAATCATTGAGTACAATGCCCCATTTGGCACGTACCTCACTAAACACCTGCAACAACAAAAGTACCTCACAAAGAGGATCTTAGGCCTTAAACATTTGTCCTATATGGACAGACTAAAAAAACTCCAACTATTCTCTGTCTCATATCGCCTACCTAGAGGCAATCTCTGCTTGACTTAAAAAGCCATGTCTCTCCCAGCTCTATTAGAAATGCTACATCTAAAGAAATCCCAATCCCTCCACACCACATGCTCCAGAGACCTCAACCTCATTACCACAATCAACAGAACATGCTGGAGGGACAAGTTCATAACCCAGAGACTCCCCATGCTATGGAATAGACTTCCCATACATGTCAAGTAGAGCACCTCACTGGCCCTCTTCAAGAGAAATCTTGATGAGTGGATGGGAAATAGAAAATTCACTCCTGGGATCACTCCAGTGGCTTTACTCGACAGAGGCACTGGGAACTAAGGTCAGGTGTCACGATGCCAGGGTAATCTTATGGGCTAGGCTTGTAAAGGCTCCAGGGCCATTAGCCTAGTCTACACCTATGAACCTATGAACCAAGACCACCAGAAAGTTCAAAATAAAAAAAAAGTCCACAAAGTTAACAAATGAACATACATAGTATTCGAAATCATAAGTATAAGGCCACACAGTGTCAAAGTGTTACAGAAATAATGATATAACAGGTCCAACATTGTAACAAACAAGAATGGAATAAGTTGAAGGCAAGTTGCAACAAAGTCAATAAAACATAGAAGCAATGTGACACACTGCAGAAGACTTAACAAAGTAAAAGACACAGCATGCCATTTAGCCAAATGCTAAGTAACCACCAAACTAAGCCCACAACTCAGTAGCTCTGTGAAGAAACAAGGACCACATGCCAGTGATTCAGTACTCCATTTCCAAATCCAATGACTAAATTGTAAGAAAAAACAAATCGATTTACATTGATTGAAAATGCCAGGTGGTTGAAACAAAATTGGCTTCTGACAGTCAACAAGTATCCAAAGGTCAGAGTCCAAACAAATAACTACCATGATATAGCATGCAATCTAAAAATGTATCCATATGCAGTGAAATCTCTACCATCTGAAAAGTTTAAAATCCTACAAAATGAGTCTCTCTCAGTGTTATCTATAATTTGCCACCACATGTTGAAAACACAGCAGTGGACCTCAGACTGGAAAGAGAGAGTTTTAATTTAATTCCAAAAATGGGTAATTCTAATGAGTGTCTAAATTACCAAACAGTTGTACATATTGTGCATGCCAACCAGGAAATACCCAGTATCCTGCAGATTGGACTCCATCAATATATTGGATAAAAACTTACAGATGCACAAACTGGTTTGAGAAGGGGGAAGCAGCACTAGATATCAAAATATCAACTGCAAGTGGATAAAAGAGAAATCCTGGAAATTTCAGAAAAATATTTACCTCTTCTTTATTAACTACTCTAAAGCCTTTGAGTGTTTGGATCATAACATACTGTGGCAATTTTTTTGAGAAATGGGGATACAGGGTCATCTTATTTGCCACCTGAAGAATGTATTTGCAGGTCAAGACGTACTTGCCAGAATGGAATTACTGTCTGGTATAAGACTAGAAAGTAATGTGACAATGCTGTGTTTTCCAACTTATGTATTTAATTTATATATTGAATATGTCATGAGAAATACCGGGTTAGATGACTCAGATGCTAGAACTGAAATGGCAAGAAGAAATATTAACCTCACATATACAAATGATACCCTGCCAATGGCTGAATGTGAGGAGATGAACAGGCTGTTGATAAAAGTGAAAGGGTGAAAGAAGAATGTACACAAGCTGTTTTGTTTTAAAGCGGCGGTAACAGATTACTTTCCTGAATTTTCCAAGGTTCTCTATGTATTATGGTTATATGCATTAAATAAAAATAAATATAACAAAACTTTTTAGTAGAAACTCTATGGCAAATCTGGATAAAACTTTAATGAGTAAAGATATCATATTGTCAGCAGAGGTCTATATAAACAAAGCAATGTCTTTCACATTAATGACATATGGCTGTGAGGTTTGAAGTATAATTAAGGCAGTGCACTAGAAAAATCAATGCTTTTCAATGTGATGTTGGAGAAAACGTTTCAGAATTCTGTACGCTGCAAAATTAAATCAATTAATACTTATGGAATTAAATCCACACTGTTCACTGGAAGGGCTGATTTTAAAACTAAAAAGCAAATACTTTGGCCATATAATATGAAGAATCTGATGCTGGGAAAGGGTATAGACAAAATAAGAAGGGTTGACCAAGGCTATGATGGATGCAAAGTATTGCTGGTCACATTAGTAAGCATCTAGAACCATGGATTTGCACTTTCCAGCCATCTCTGAAGCCAGCTTTGTTGAAACGGGCATCCCAAGACAATGTAATAATTGTTTTATGTTGACTGACAACCACCTACTATTTATACAAACTGAAACTGCATATGAGAGCTGCATTTATTTAATGTTGGAGACAAAACTCTCATAGAAAGAAATTACAAATTATAAGCAGATTGTCAGTGCTACACAACACCACACTAAATCAACCATGCTCAGATCGGACCAAACAAATAGAACTACATATGCTGACGGCCTTAAAAGTAACCTAACTAAACCACAAAGCCTCCTAAATGTATTCTAAGAAACAAGTTCCCTCAACAACTTCATAAAACAAGTTCCCTCAACAACTTCATAAACACACAAGACAGCACTGTACTTGAAACATACATCACAGTTACAGATTCTCATTTCAAAAGCCTGTAAGGACAGTCTCTGTCTCATGTATAGTGCCTCAGTAAATCCTATCCTCAGATCTATTGCACATTTGCAAGACCAATGGGGCATAAACATCTACTCAGGAGATCTAAATGTCTTTTGCAACATAAATAGGACATGTTGGGGGGATAGATATGTATCACAGTAAATACAACTTCTTCAGAACTGTCTTCATCTCCACCTAAAGCAAAGTACTTCTATTAACATTATTCAAATGTAAACTGAATTACTGGATGGGTAACCATAAATTCACAGCTGGTTTAGCACCCTTGCGCCTTGTGGATAGGGGTAACATGTAAATGTGTTGTTAATCTATGAGTTATTAGTTCTTAAAATATAAGGTCTAAAAGCTTCATGGGAATGTAGAGCTAAGATTCTAAAGTTTCTCGTAGATCAATAGTCTATTAAAAACCTATGAACCCATAATGAATATGAATTTATAAGAACATATAGAAGCAACTGTTTTACAGCTGACCTTATTCGATAAAATCATTGAAGTCATACGAGTCAGACTCTGTTAAATATTTAGACAACAACAATATACGCTGAATTAACTTAGCCAAATAACCAATACATAAAAATAGAGGTCAGTTGTGGAGATCATATAATAGGATGTTTAAAACTATATTAAATGTGTAATTTCAGTTTCAAATTTCTGCTGACAGTAGACTTTCTATGCAAAAATTTGGGCATTTAATATCCCATTAATTAAACAGATTTAAAGAATTACTAGCATAAATAGATCACTGTTTAAGCATTTGTAGATATAATAAACATTATATTAGTATTCTGCATGCATTTTAGGTTAAGGGTTTATATAACATAAGTCAAAATTGCATCCAAAGTTTTAGAATTAAGTTTAGGACACTCACAAAGATCTTTCAAAGTACAAAAAATAAACAGATATTAATAAAAAGAAGCAAGCAAACATATTAACTAACAGAAAAATAGAAGCAATGTCACTGTTAGTTATGGAAATTCAGTCAGTCATTTTGCTTTGCTGTCAGCTGAAAAATCCAAGTAATGCAACCTTTTAGAAATGATTTAAATACTCTTTTATTTGAAGCAATAAATATAAACACTCATAATTCTATAGTAGTTGTTAAAATCCTACACACACATAATTTGGAATTAAATAAGTTATTGTAATACTTTATAATAGTCAAAGCACACTCTTTATTTCATAACATACAAATCCATGTACAGTTCAAGAAATTGCCATTATCATGCGTATTCAGGTTTTCTTCAGCTCTCGTATACAGAGTAAGCTAGTCACCACTGAATATAGCTTTGCATATATTTGTAAGAAAAAATAGAAGACAACTGCTGTAAAAGTGGTTTGATTACTGTGAACTGATTTTGTTGAGCACTTTCGTTCAGAGTCAGATATCTGCCTATATATGGTGAGTGGTACGTCTTACACAATTAATTCAATTGTAGAACATTAGCTTTGACTACTCCTAGACTCTAACGGCGGCTATGAAGGATGTCAGTTTGCCCTTAATTTGAAGACGTGTTGGCCAAAGTTATTAGGAGATATGCATATGTTCTGCAAGTAGTAGGACCACAAATCTGTTCAGGTGGGTGGAATACCCCCTCCTGAGCTCATATTCTGAAAAATGCTCCTTACTATTTTACTGTTAAGGGCCTCGCACATATGTAATTAGACAAACCATAGCTAAAGTAGTATTGTAAATGTCAAGCTTGTTGCTTTGTTTCCCTTTTTTAATGTTTTCCTCAGACAGTGGGACAGTGTCATGTACATAGAGCTTTGGTGAACAGAACCATACAAGTTGCTGTACATAAGAGACACAGTGATGTATGTGTGAGAACAACGATACTCCTTGACAAAGTGCACATCAATAGGCAAATACATACATCTTACCTGTCCTGCATTTCAGGTGTACGTCTGTCCATCCCACTCCTTGAAATGTTGAGGATGATGCTATTCTTGAACTGAATGTAATATTTATTGATAAAACAAAACTTGATAGTACTTTTACAACTATACACTATTAGCAAAAGCATTTGTCAGACATAAAACACTTTCTGGCAAGCTTTACTGACCCTTCTGTTAAATACTGATGTCAACATATCATTACAGATTATGAATATGTTAGTAGGAATTCAATGAATAACTGAGTTATTCACAACCATGCTCAAAAATATCAATAAGTGAAACATGCTTCTCTAAAGAAATGCTATGGGTGAATTAATCCAAGATAACATTTGTAGATATTTTCCCCTATGTGGATTGGAACTTACAGCAATCCAAGATGCAGGCATGGTAACCTGTTGCCTTACAAGCTGAGCTAACAGCAAGCACACTTCATTTTTAAACAAACAATTACTGCTCTACAAACCATGTTTTTAGAAAGGTGATGTTAGCATAGTGTTACAGATTATGGGCATATGCACAGGAATTCGATGACTAACTCAGCTATGCTTAACCATGCACAACATAAAATTAATCTCAATTACTGGAATATGCTTCTCCAAAGAAATGCTCTGGGTGAAGTAAACTAAGACAACAGTTCCGGATATGTTTCCCCTGTGTGGATTGGAGCCCATGGCATGCCAAAATGTAGACATGCTGTTTAGTTTCCTTAAAGACCAGCCAGCAGGCAGCAGGCTTTTCATTGTAACAAACAGGTACCGCAGGTGTATAGTCAAATTCTGGAGAGAATGGATGAACACAAAAACTGCAAACACTTATTGGACATTTTATTGTATAGAAATAACAGCTATCAACGCATGGCTGATAACATATGTGTAAGCAGTCAGACACGCATTCTTTTTTCACTTAAATAAACATGACTGTTAATTAGGAGAAATGAATTAAAGAACTTGTGTAAGAGTTTTTATTTCAATGTATAACAGTGCAGTAGATCCTACTATGGTACCAAAGCAGAAAGCTACAAAGTGCACAGTCATCTGCAGCCTAGGCGCTATAGGCGTCAGCGATGCACGAGGACAGTGGCTGTGTGAAATGATGTTGTTATATGTTGTAAAACACATGCGTATCTGTAAAGGTCATAATAATAGATATTCTAAACATTAATAAATCATTTAGCAGAAGAATCTAACCCATACTTATAAGGATAGCAGTCACCAGATCCACTTAATTATCCCATTAAGCTAATTGTCAAAGCAGGTACTTAATGTTTATAAATCCATCTGTTTGATATAAATGGGACAGAGATATACCCCTAAATTCTGTAGGAATGTTCAGGTATGTGCAGAATAGTGACACTTACTATAGGGCTCCACAGGCTGCCTACACACCTCAGCAATTCTCCTTTAGATCTCCTCCACATCCCTCCAATGCAGGTCATCATACTGGTGGTGAACTTGCACTCCCATGCAGTAGATCAATGTCCATCTTCAGGGCTCCCTCACGATCCAGTTCCATATGTCTGTTATGGAAAAGTTCCTGGGCCTGTCTCTTACTAGATGCTCAGCTAAGGCGTACACAGTCAATATCTGGGTGGCTTCTTTGTTGGTCCAGTTGGGTGCATGGACATGCCTTAGCCTCCTCAAAGTAGCCATCATGATTCTCAAATGGGAAAAGTCCAGAAAAATTCAAAAAGAGAGAAGTGCTAACTGAGGTCCCTCTCAGTTCCCAGTTAGGAATGGTCTGATCTGTAAATGTATCAAAGCGAATGCTTAAAAGTGGCACTGATGTCATGTTATCACATCATTGGCAGATAACAGGCATGTGCCACACATGGCACCATTTATCAGTACCTATTGAGTGTTTACGCAGTACACCTTGGTATTACAGCGAGTGAAGCCAATTTATGTGGAGGCACACAAATGGGATTCTAAAACCCTGAATTTTAATGAACCTCATAAATTATGTATAGTGTAAATGGTAGTTAAAGGTGGGTACACACTAGGTGCACTCTGTGTTTGTAATTTGGAGTGAGAGGTACATTGGCAGAGGTACAATGGCAATTGGTCGAATTTCTGTTTTGGTGATTATTATATCTGTTCAAGTGAGTCATTTCCAAAGGTAACTGTTTAAATAAATTTTTACTCAAAATGTGATCTTAAACAGAAGTTGTTATACGTTACTGGTCTAATGTTTGATTGACATTTATGCATACAGTTGTTGCTATTTAAATAATTGATTTCAGTCCCATATGCAGTTGGATAGACAGATTTACACCACAAATGTTAGCAGTATGTAAAGCCAGATTTACAGATCATCCACAATTCTTACTTGTAATCCCTTGCATTCTGTGGTGTAACTATGGAAACATATGGATTCTGATGCTACCCGTATGTACTGTGTTATGCTGATAATATGAATATTTCTTAATTCATGTTTCTTAACAAAACTGCGAAACATGCTGTTGCTGTTACAGATATTTCTTTATTGATGCTTCTTAACAAAGGTGTTCTCACTATTGGTTTAATATACAAAAAATCTGTACTATCTGTGGCCTGCCTATGGATCCTGAGATTTCCCAGAACTTTTTGGAAGTTGTTCAACTACTACTTTCTGTAGTATTTTCATGCAAAATGCATGTGGACACCTGTGGCATGATGCTGTTATCATTGGACCTCCTTTCCACATATCTGGAATGTGAGGGGTTCTAATCCCATTTGCAAACTCTAAAAACATTATAAGTTATGTTGATTTTACAAGTGTTATGTATGAAGGCGTTGCTACTTTTTATATGTCACTTTAGTATTTGTCACAGACAGTGTTATATAGACCTTTGCATTTCACAGGAATGCATACTGTTTATGTTGACATATGCTGTCCACAGACTCATCTGTATAAATGGTCTCACACAGGAATATTATCATGTGCATGTCATTGTCTTTCAAATGGATAAATGTCCTAGGGCTGACAACTTCTCCCCACAGGAAAATGAAACCATAATTGATACTCTCTGGCAACATGGAAAGAGAGTCCTAGGCTGTTCTGGCAATACAGCTTGAAAGCCTGAAATCTGGACCAACATCACTAACATGATAAATGCAGTTGGAGGTCATAACCAATCCTGTGATAACTGTAGATGATTCTAATCAGACATGATCTTTCTTGCAGCCAACAGTTTAAGATGTTATGAGAGATCAAGGGATGCCACCTGTGGTAGACCACCATTGACTCTCCTGATGACATCACAATATTTCCAGCCTCACTGCATACAGCAAGAGGGAAGTGACATATGCCCAAGTGTGGAACTAAAGTTGGAGTTCCAGGTCGAACATATATGTCTTCCTTTGCATAAGATGGCTGGGTATAGAAACAATCACTGCATACTGCTGTAGCATGCATATTCATGTATTGCTATTTTTCATTTATAACAGCAGAATTGAGCCATGCGCACACATCCACACAGGGTGAGGATGATGAACATAAGTGTAATGACATGTATTGATACAAGTGAAGTACATGCAGAGCAGTATAAACATGATGGGTGGTGCTATTTGCATTAATATTCACAGGTCCATCTACTTTGGGACTAAGCCAGGGAATGGCAGGTGAGTGTTTTGATACTGTTACTGTACCATGGGTTTATATCAGAACATTGAAGTCTGATAAGTCCGAAGCTCAAAACTTCGAACTTCAAACCTCAAAGATCAAAAACATCGAACCGTAGAATGGAGATTGGCATAGAGTGCGGGAAGGGAAGATTTCCCTTTACTGCACTATAGTGCGATCTTGGGTTTGGTATATTTAAGTAGCGGGGGGTGTGGGGGTGCAGGGTGGCTTGCCCCCCTGCATAGAGTGTTTTTTTCTTTTTCTTTTGGGTATTTAGTATTTTTTTTGTAGATTCAATTTTGTCAGCTTTCGAGGTTTGCAGTTCGAAGTTGTGAGCTTCGGACTTGTAAGCTTTCGATTATCTGATATAGACCCCTGTACCACTACTTGCTATTGCCACAGCCTCATTTCATGGCACTGCTGTTTACTGTCATATTGTTATTTCCCTAACATTGCACACTACAAGTATATCCAGTGGGAACCAAAGCCATGTAGGTTAAAATTCAGACAGACCAGGTATGTTACAGCAAAATTGTCATAGTTGTTACCAATACGTAGCACACATGTGATACATTACAATTTATATCAATATTTGTCAACACAGCACCATCTGGTGTATAGTTACAATGTCCATCATGTGAGTATCTGTAGCCCCTATAACTGTGTTGCTGTCATTACTGTTTTTGCTAAAATGCATGACTGTGTTGTCTTTCTCTTTACTTTCCCACTGCAGGATCCACAGTATGAGACAACCTCTCCAGAGCAGGAGTCTGTCAGTGGTATGCTGTTATGGTTCATACCTGTCATTGCTGTTAATCCTGTTACCCTCCATTACTACTGTGTCCTTCTTCTCATTTCTAGGCCAGTCTGCATCAACCTAATCAAGTGCCCATATGAGTGGTATGTGTACACCAAACCTTCAGTATGTTTTAACTGTGTTCACATGGTTAATGGTGGCAATGATGAGATCACTAATGCTGTTTTTTTGTTACAATAGTTGAAGTTCATTCTTCTTCAACAGTACCATCTTTCCATGAGTGGTTGTCAGGTGTGTGTTTTGTTTGTATTCCTCACATATGTCATGTATGTTGCCCTTGTAACCTACTTATATATTCCATGTATGTGGAGTCAGTGAAAAATACATACAGTAGATCTCATTGATCCAGTGATCATGATGTGTTTTCAGATGTCTCTCAGCATAGTATTATGGCCTTGTCACACGGGACCTTCCCGATGTTGACAGTGATGTTGCTGCAGCTGGAAGAGAGGGGGAACTTGTCAAATGAGCTGGACAATGATAGGACACTAGATGTTGAAAAGGGTGAGGCTGTTGAGTGATAAACAACAGTTGAGACCACTGTTGATGGCAGTTCCCCACAACAACCTCAAACAGGGTATCATGGTAGATGTAGGCATGCAGATGTTGTGCATGGCCATGTGCCAGAGGGTGGCCACCTTCTGCTGCAGGCAAATGAATGTTCACACAAATAGAATTGGTCAGACATCCATGCATGTGCCACAGATCATGTTGCATACCAGCTAAATGTGATGCATAAAGGACAGGAATGAAGAAACATGCTATAATGGCTGCATTGCCTGCTCAAAATGACAGTCTGCCAGCTGTGGCATGGTTGGTAGAAATCCTGGCCTCTACAGTACTGCCTGGCCTCTAAGGTACTGCAGCAATGTTGTAGTACCAGCAAGGCTCTGTGTTCCCTGACTGTGTTCAGAAAATTGCAACATGGGATAGGCAGGACACCTCTCCACAGAACCACCATTGACCATTGATCATCAGTATTTATGGTCCAACTTGCACAGAATTCAACTACTGGCTCATCTGCTGTGGTCCAGCCAGTCACAACAAGGCCTTCAACTTGCAGTCATGCTCCTCCACCTCCAACATGGTGTTGTCATTATATCAATCTCCTCTGTGGAGCAACCGGGACAATGTGTTTCTGTGCAAGGTCGGGGCAGAGTAGACCATGGTGTGAGACACCAGTGTGGTCACCCTAGACTGCATTAGAGTGTGTCCAATAGTGTCATAAACATAGCTGTCTCATATTATTGAATTACCACTTTGCAGTGATATATATTTTTGCATCTAATAATCATTATGCATTATGTCATTTGTGGTTTCTCTTTTTTCATGTTACTATATTGTAGAGATAGGACTGTAATATATTTTGAGGATGGTGTTATGTCTGATGCTCAGTGTGTATATCTACTGGATAATTGTCATTAGATGCAATCTGTGCTGCTGTAGTGGGGCAACATCTGAACATCAATGTTTAGTCTGTGTACTATTGTATGTCTGGTTGCCATGACTCAAAGATGTTGGTCAGATGCAACTGGGTTGCCTGGCCTGCACTTGTGGCTGCACCCTACATTGCCTGTGTCTGAGTTTTCTGTTCCCTATGTTCTTTTGCTCCTCTTCTGATACCTGTGGGATGTTCTCTTCAGACATCTGGGGTGCTTAGGGTAGTTCACCCACACCTGCAGCTGGAGGACTGCCAGGTGCTCTAGCAAGCATGATGCATAGCATGGCAAACACTTTTATCTCTGTGCTGCCTTCTCAGGTATATATTGAAGTGCACCACAGATGTGTCCAGACAGCTGATCCTAGTTTTCAGTACACTAAACACACACTCTGTGGTGTTTCTGGTTGTTACATGTGCTCTATTGTAGACCTGCTGTGCATGTTTGGATGGTTCTCTACGGGGTCATTAGCTACAGCTCAAGTGAATAACCAGTCATCTGTTGTGAGGAATGAAAACACATTTGGTCAGAATGGATATTCTTGTGAGGTTTATCCTTGGCTTACATCCTAGCTGTACTCCTATACTTGCCTAGTAGTATTCCCTCAGGTATTTCACTTTACTGTAATCCAGCCCTCAGTCCACTTTTCCTCCATATGGCACATTATGGACACTTCTAGGGTGTGTTGCCATGATGTTTTTTATGCTACCATCTGCTGCACACACAACCTGGTGGTTGATGGATGGGCAGCCATTTTTGTTTTTGCATCGTTCTACTTCAAGATTCACTGGTTTCATGATAGGTATGTGTATGCAATCTATTGCACTGAGTATATGGATGTTTGCAGTATTATAGTACTGGTGCATGACTGTTATCCACTCCAGAAGATAGATGGGAAGTTTATTTAGCCATCCACCTTGCTGCACATTGCTTCCAGGAATTTTGTCAGGATTTGGCTGGCAGCTGTCTGTAATACTCCCACAGCACCCCCTGTGTGTCTCTTGAATGTCCCAGATGCAAGTATATCCAGGTTGAGACACACTTTGGTTTCATGGGGATGGAGTTTCCTCTCATGTTCTGCACAGACATGTTTGGGGCACACATATTACAGACAGCCTGCACAAGCTGTCTACTAGCCAGTACCTGTCAGTTATTTGCTGGTCTGACAGCTGGTTTAGTTGCAGCCATGTTGTAACTTTTACTGGCTGCCTTCTAGGGCAAACAGCCACATCTTCATTTATGGCTTGTATCGCTGTAGCCTGTTGCAGTTCATTAATAGATGGGTACATTTTTATGTCTTTTTTTTTTGTTGTTTTGCTATGGATTTCACTGAACCCCATAGTATTAGCTTTAATTCCTTGGGGTCCATAAAGTTGCACACTGAATATTTCAGAAATACCATTGACCTGGCAGTTTGATGTATTTAATAGGTTCATAGGTTCATAGATTAGTACTAAGCTAACTTCCCTTGCGAGCCATTTTAAGCCTAGCCAATTATCATTTGTGAGACTCAAACCCTGCACCTTGTGTTTGTAAGGCAAACACCTTAACCATTAGGCCACCCATCCAAATTGCGCTGTGTGTGCACAATGTGCTTTGGAAGCAGACAATTTGAGCAGAATCCATAATTATCCCAACTAAATAGGTAAGTACCCAGACTGCCTTCAGTATGTCTTCTGAAATCACATCTGCAGCAGGTGCACTGAAGTCTTCCTTCAGCATACTGTGTTCTCTGCAAATAGCTTCTGTCAACTGTACAGAATCCATCCCCAAGAGTAGTAAGAAGTGTGGTTATTGTCTTCAATGCCCTAATATTTTAGAGACTGAACATATTGCATTGGATAATTTTAATAGAACAAAGTTGACTTTAATAATATGGAACTGTGGAACACAAGTTTATATATATATATATATATATATATATATATATATATATATATATATATACATGTTTTTATATTTCAAAAAAATAAAGTATTTTTCAAAAGAGAATTTACAAATACTACCACGATATATCTAAGGGTAATGCTAAGATAGTGTTTCCCAATCCTCATGGATAACTTGGAGAATAGACTTGAATACAAATAACTTTTGTGACAGTTAAGGCTTAAAGCTACGAACTCCCCCTTCCCCAGGTCTTAATGAGACTATTTCTATTATCCATGTCCTTAAGATGAGAGCTACTAAGCTGTAAAGGTTAGTGCAGCAAACGTTGTCATGTTTTTTATTTATGATTATTTTTTAAGTGATTTTCACTTAGTTCACAATTTGTTTTAATTATTACGTGTGTTTTTCTTATATATTTCTTTTTTCAATGCAATGTTATTGAATGCATTGCCCTTTTAATTTTTTGTTCCATGTGAATGGTTGTCTTATAAAAGGAAGGGGGGGGGGTCATTTATTTACATGATTCTTTTTTTTCAAAAACTTTTTATTGCATTCTAAACAATATCCAGAATAAAAAGTTAAAAAGTCACCATATACAAACAAAGTACAAGGCTGTTCTCCGAAAATAAGGCAACACCACCAGCTTCAAAAAAGGCTAAGTGCTTTTGTTCCTTTATTCGACCATAAAAATGGAACTTCGTTAGATACAAACATACACATAATTTCCTTCCATTTAAATATCATGTATCAGTCATGTGATATAATTTTAAAAACATATTACTACATTAAATCCATCTAAAAACAAACCCTAACATTTGAAACTAACCCTTATACATTTTTTATTCATGAAACATACAATATTGTTGTTTTGTCCATTTGTTATGACTGATACATGATATTTAAATGGAAGGAAATTATGTGTATGTTTGTATCTGATGAAATTCTGTTTTATGGACTTTGTTTATATTCTAAACAAAATGAAATCATGAAATATTATTATAATGCTTAACATAAATTACATAAATAAGAGAAAACAAAAGACACTAAGAACAAAAACAACTATATACAGTGTCCACAGCAGGTGATATCATTAAACAAAACCATTAATATTTTTCCAATAAATCTCTATGTTTTACCAGGATAAAAGTTTATGTGTAATATTCAATGTTATACTATAAGTTGTTTGTAATTCCTTATTACATACAGTTTTTTATAAAGACACTGGGCCAGATTTACAAAGGCTTGCACGGAGTCTAAGATTAGTGTAAAACGTCAGACAGCCAATATGTCTGCCGAGTGATCCAGCAACAGCCAGCAGGGGCATGCATGAGAGCTTCTAAAGCTACTCTTGCACGGACAGAGTTATGGTATGCAAATTACCTCATTTGCTGCTGAAAGCTATGCAAATGAGGTAAATTTGTGATCCAGGAAACACTAACCTGCCCGTGTAAGAGTAGTGTTATTTGCAGAAATGTACTCCGTTGGTAATGGAGTACCGTTCTGCAAATAGATAAACGGAGCTATGACAGCTCCAAATAAAGGATGCATCTAGTTGAGGAAGCATGCCAATGGCCAAATATAAGGCCATTGGCATTTGCAAATGTTGTAAATACTTAAAATCCATTTTTTCCTGATCTCTGATGTTTAAGCATAGCGCAGCGCTCCGCAAACGTGCAGCGCTTTAAATAAAATGAAAAAATTGAAAAATAGCCAGAAATGGGCATTTTCACTAAAAAGCATGTTCTGCCATGCAGGTGAATGGCAGGCTGAAAACAACATGGCCACTGCGTAGTGGTTGCTAAGGGGTGGAAGCTCAGTGTGAGAGATGTAACCAAGCATTAGTAGGCAATCCTATGCAAATGAGGATAAGGATAGTGAATGCCAATTTTCCCCGGCATGTGAGCCATGTCCCTAGAGTGTAAGTGTAGGAGTAGGGGAGTAGTAGAGTAGAAGATAGGTGACATCATGAGGGGGTATGTCTGAAAGACTGTAAGCTTATTGGAGCACAGTGGCTTGTGTTTGCCCTGAGTTGCTCAGGATTGCAAGAGGCGTGTCTACAGTTGTCCTAGCTGAAAACCAGAAACCAAAGGTGTACGCCGTGGATATATCTGAAATTTCTTGCAAACGTGCTTACACCGTGTGCACGTGTGTGCGCGTGTGCGCTTGTTTGCACGGTACTACCCCTTGTGGATACAGAAAGGGAAAAGGAAGGAAAATAAGTAGTAGGAAGTTAACCAAGTCGAACTAGCAGAGCTGCCAGGTGAAATATATCAGAATCAGCCAATTACACAGGCAGTAGACTAGCCCAGCCCAGCACTTTAAACTCTGCAAACAGCAGTCTACCCTGTTTTTTCCCAAGAACTCTGCAACACTGCAGTATGCAAAGAGTGAAAACTTAAAAAGCTTAAGTCAGACAAAATGCTAGGGGCTGCTATTGCTATCATAAACCAACATGTGCAAGATGCTGAGGGTGGTGATGTTGTGAATGCTGCTGAGCAACCCACAGTGAGGAGACAGAGAAGAGTGTGCAGACCCAGGGTAACCTACCAGGGGCTACATGAGCTGGAGATAGTGGAGTGCTATAGAGTGGACAGAGACCCCCTGCAGCAAATTGTTGAGCTGTGCCAGCCACGCCTCACACACAGAACCAACAGAGGGGAACCCATCCCAGTGGATACCAAGGTATGTGTTGGCCTACAAATACTAGCTACAGGTACCTTCCAGAGACCAACTGGTTATATGATGGGGGGTTTCACAGGCATCAGCATTCAGGGTACTGCACCAGTTCCTGGATGCCATGTCAGCACGTCGGTGACCACATATATTTCCCCAATTCCCATGAGGCATTGGCCAGCAATATGCATCTTTTCCACCAAATAGCAGAATACCCTGAGGTAGTGGGTGCAATAGACTGCATGCACATACACATCAAAGCACCACCCGGTGAGTGGGGTAGGGTCTACATCAACCACAAGGCCTTCTCCTCCATCAACTGCGAGGTTGTGTGCGATGCCCAGGGCATAATAATGAATGTGTGTGCTGGCTGCCCTGGAAGCTATCAGGATTCTCACATCTGGCGTCTGATGCAGCTGTACCAGAGATTTGCCAATGGGGACATCCCTGATGGCCACCTAGTGGGGGATGCTGGATACTCACTGGAGCCATGGCTGATGACACCCATCAGAAATGCACACACACCCGAACAAGAACTCCATAATGAGGCACACGCACAAACAAGAAACATTAATGAGCGTGTGTTTGGGATGCTCAAGTCACGGTTCCAGTGCCTGGACACATCTGGTGGAGCCTTGCAGTACTCACCAACTACATGTACCCAAATTGTTATGGTATGTTCCATGCTACACAATATGATCCTGTGAAAACAGCTGCAGCAGGAACAGCATGGGGCAGGGCCAAACAACCCCCACCATTGCCAAGGCCTGCACAGGCACAGCGTGACTCAGAGGAGGAGGAACCTGAGCCTGCCCCAGTAGGCAGAAGGAGGCGTACCCAGTATGCCTTGGCCTTGGCAAAGAGGCAACGCATAGCACATACACTGACTCAGTAGGAACCCTGGAAATGACACCTCTCTCTGAATAGCACATACAGTAAAAGGGATGCCTAACTTGACACTACCTGTTTTCAAACATGTATAGGGAATGTACTATGTGCATCCGACATAGGCAGCCCTGCAGCACCACGTGAAGCATGATTGCCCTAGTTTAAGCAATATAAAGCAGTGCTAAGCAAATTTTACCACTATTTAGCATATTTAAACACAATTGCACAGAGCTGCGCACCGCGCTAACTAGCACAACGTCAGGCAAAGTTGAGCAATGTTGGGCAATGTTGGGCAAAGTTGGGCAAAGTCAGGCAAGGTCAGGCAAAGTTGAGCAAAGTCAGGTAAACACACTCACACCTGCTTTACTGTTCCTTAAGCAGTCTGGTCTGCCCAGCAGGAAAATAAAAAGCAGTGACAGGGCTCAAACTCAGGATACTGTGCACTATAGTCACAGTACTGAACCACTAAGCCATGACAGCATTTCACTGGCACAGACACAGCAGGACAATTGTAAACTAACGCAAACACAAACAAATGCTGTATCATGCCCTCTGAAGAGGCATATGAGTAACTTCCCCCCAGGCCTATGAAGACAGATAACAGCAGGCCAGGCAGTGTGATGTGGGTTGGGTAGGCTATGAAGTCACCAACTAATATACGTGAAATTGGAAGCTAAGATCTGTAGTACAGTAGTATGCCTCAAGCCAGTACAATAGGCAACAGTACAGATGGAAATGGAGTACCTGACATAGCAGTGCAGGCCTAGCAAATATGTATAAGTGTCAGTTGAACCCCTCATCCTATGTAAACCCACAGTAACAATCAGGTGTGCACCCCCAGGTAGAAATGTACAAATAATAGCTGTCCGCCCTATATGTAGAAATGTTGATAAGTCTATGCAAAATGACTCATGGAAGCCCTGCAGGCACAGCGTGCTTCCTGTCAATGTACAACACAAAGGTGAGCCCTGAAGTAAAAACCAACTTGATTTTTCACACACATATAGTATACATGTCCATACTGGGCATGCTCACACATTTAAACAAATTTAGCAAATTTCAGTCAGCAACATACTGAAAGGTCATACTGGGCATGCTCGCACACTTAAATAAACAAAGCAAATGTCAGTCAACAACATACTGAAAGGACATACTGGGCATGCTCACACACTTAGGCCTTGTCTGAGTACAGCAGTGGGCCACACATATCTGGCAGTTGCAGTTCTTACCCCAGAAACTTGTCAATATTCACCAATCCTGTCTTGCACATACAGTTATATGAAAACAGACCCATATAATATATTGGACTCCTGTCATAATCAAACTATGTACTACAAGTACTTAAGTTGTTCAAAGAAAGTGAAAATTCAAAGAAGATCAATAAATCTCCGATCAGTATTATCAATAAACAATGAGCACTCCTAACATTATCCAATCCATGTTCTGGCAAAAATATTGTCAAAGAGTCCATAGAGAACCATGAAGCTTTCTTTCGCTATGTCATAAATATCAATGTAAACTCATTTATGTTCTGAGTCAGTGCAAACTGTAAATGAATACATGTACATGACTGACATTGCCAACATCTTGTCAGACAGGTCCATACATATTTACCCCCCTCTCACTGACAAAGAGCCCATTATCATACCTGGAGATTGTGAATACACAGAAATCACATATACAATGGTTAAACAGCTCTTTCCAAACCTAAAAACATGGCGTCTATGAGATGACATGGTTTCCCTAGCTGTGTCATATGTGAACTCCAAAACAAACAGACCCTGCACCTGAACAGTCTGTTGAGACTCACCCTCTGTACAGGATATGAAACTGTTGAATGGGTTACAGCAACGTTTGGCACACTCCACAAGTGTTGGTGCACAACAGACCATGGGAACTATTGTCTTATAAGCCTATTAAGCCTGATCTGCAAGGCCATGAGTCCATCATGATGGAACTCATAAACAGAGCTAGTGGGAGCCTACAAACACCCAACCCTACCCATTTTGGTTTGGTCAGGGGCAGATCATGGTTCCCAAACCTGCTAGACTGTTTTCAAGGCAGTCACCCAGGACATACATCAATGAAATGAGCTACACATGTCCCACATAGACCTTGAAAAGCCCTTTTCCAACATCCCAGACACATGTCGTATCCACAAAATTAACAACCTGTGCATAAATATGTATGTCATCTGATGGATTGCCAACTGGGGCACAGATAGATCCCACAAGGTAAAAATTGTGGTCTCCTGTTCAAGCTGGTAAAAACTGCTGTCCCCCATGGCTCAGTCCTGGAACCCCTCCTGTCTGGTGTATACTTTTCAGAAATACAGTCAAACACACGAGGGCTATGTTTAGCAAAGTTTGTGGATGACTGCAAAAAAGTTGTCATAATCGATGTTTGGGACAACAGAGACATCCTTAAAAAGGGTCATAGTCAGACAAATGTGGTGTCAAAATTATGGCGTCGAGCTACAGTCATACAAATACCACATAGGTGCCAACACCCTAAATATGGAGGTGATAATAAGGGATCTATGGACACATGTGGATAGTCATCTCTACTTCCAGAAACAATTCACAAAGTGGTTAAAAAATTATGCTATTGTTCCCACAAACTGCCAAGGTCTTTGCATGTAGGTCGAAGGAGGTTCCCCCTACTCATCAGTCATCAGACCCATCAGAGCGTACCACAACACACTTGCGATTAATCTGACTAGGCCCCTTCAGCAGCTGGAAAGACTACTGAAGTACCTCAACAAGAGGATTACTGGCCTCAAACAGTTGCCCCATGCAACAAGACTAAATTTAACTCAATCTGTACTCTGTTACATACTGTCTACTCAGGAGATCTCTGCCCAACAGACAGGTCCATGTCCAATGCAGAACTGATGTACATGCGCTATCTGAAGTAAACCCAAGTTCACTGTACCACATGCTCTAGGGATATCATCATCAAAACATTAAATAGAACATGTTGGAAGGATGCATTACTAACTCACAGACTTCCCTTGCTTTGGAACAGGCTCCCAACTGACATTAAGCCGAGTCCCTCACTGACACTCTTCCAGAGGAGCCTTGATGAGTGTATGTGAAACTGAACTGTCACACCATGGATCACTTCATCAGCTCTACTACACAGAGGCCTAGGGAACTAACTCCATGGGTGGTGATAGCTGCACACTCTGGCCATACTAATATATGCCTTCAGGCAGATAGCCTATTACCTACCTATGTACATATATATATATATATATATATATATATATATATATATATATATATATATATATATATATATATATATATATATATATATATATATATATATATATATATATATAGATATGTAGGGGAACACAGTATAATAAGCCAAAGATGGATGGGCAGAGATGTGTGTAAGAGGGTGACCATGACAGGGAGCCATCCAGGACTGTCCCACCCAGCACACATCCCAATGGCACGAAAGACATGAGGTGCACATCTCTCCCACTGTACGTAACAGCCACCAATATCTATAAGCATTACAGTGTATGTGGTCCATGTGCCTGCTGTACAGCATGACTGTACAATGAAGTACACATCTACTATCTGTAGACATGTACCTGTCACATAGGTTCATAGGTATGTAGTAGACTATCTCCACGAAGGCATATATCAGCCTACGCAAGTTGTGCAGATTTCACCACACCATTGGGTAGTCCCCCAAGGCCTAGTTCTAATAGTTAGTACTCTACTCCCCTTTCTACTGGGGCTGCTGATGTGATGGCATGAATTGTCGGTTTCCCATCCACTCATCAAGGTTCCAATTGAAGAGTGTCAGCAAGGGGTTCTGTCTGATGTACATTGGGACTCTGTTCCACAGTAAGGCAAGTGTCTGGGATGGTACTCTATCCCACCAGCATGTTTTATTCATCGTTGTGATGAGGTTCATATCCCTGGAATGTGTAGGCCGACTCAATGTTGTTATCTGTAGATGGAGCATGTTCAACAGTTATGTGTTGGACATGGCTCTGTATGTTAGGCAGAGTGTGCCTCTGAGTAGGCGGTAAGCAACAAAGAACAGATTTAGTTTTACCAGTTGTGTTGCATAACACAACTGTTCACGGCCAGTAATCCTCTTTTTGAGGTACCTATGTGGTCTCTACAGCTGCTGGATATGCTAAGTCGAGTACACCCAAAATGGTGCACTGTACTCAATGATGGGTCTGATGATGTAAGAGTAGAATGCCAACACTACCTCTTTGGATCCTGATGCAAACCCTTTGTTGATTAGGTGGGCCACATAGGATCTCCCAATCACTTTGGCAACATGGCTGTCAAAGGAAAGATGACTATCTACTTGTGTCCCCAGATCCCTTATCACCTTGTCATTTTTAAGGGGGTAACACCTATGTGGTAGTTTGTGGGTATTTTGTTTTTAACAAAGAGGATCACTATGCATTCCTCCACAGTGAGCTTGAGGCCATGATTCTGACACCACACATCTGTCTCATAGAGTCCCTTCTGGAGAATATGTCTGTCTTCCGGGGAATCTATTATGGCAAACACTTTACAGTTCCCAGCAAACTTAGTCAAGCACAAACCTCCTGTGTTGGCATGTACATTTGAGAAGTCTATACCAAACAGGAGGGACCCCAGGACTGAACCCTGGGGGACACCAGTTGTTACCGGTGTAGAGTCTGACATGTAGCCAGCAACTTTTAATTTGTGGGATCAATCTGTGATCCAGTTTGCAATCCATCTTGTGATGTATGGATTCATGGCCAGGTTGGTGAGTTCATCTATGATACCTGACTGGGGAATGTTGTCAAAGGCCTTAGCGAGGTATAGATAGGCTGTGTTGAGCTCATTTCAATCATCTGTAGCCTGGGTAACTGTCAAAGAAATCCTCCCAGTTCAGGAGGCGTGGTCTGCATTTGACGAAGCCAAACTGGGTGTGCTCAACTGTGTGAAGGTTCACAATCTCATAGTTTCATAGTTTCATAGTAGTGTACTAGGCTATCTGCCCTGGGGCATTTGCAAGCCTAGCCAACAATGATGTGGCTTACGCCACCCCTTATTATATAGTTGCGCCTCTCTAGTAGTGATACATTTGGGACCCCATTATTTAGTAAACTATACCTCTGTCTAGTAGTGACACTGAGGTGACTCCCGGGGTAAACTTACGATCTCCCATCCATGCATCGAGATTTTTCTTGAACAGTGCCAATGAAGGGCTCTGTCTCACATGAACTGGGATTTTGTTCCAGAGTACGGGTAACCTCTGTGTTATGAATCTATCCCTCCAGCATGTTTTATTCATATTTGTGCAGAGGTTGAAATCTTTAGCTCCCGTGGTTCTGGTGGATCTGGATTTTTTGAGATGGAGCATGTCCATCAGTTCTTGGTTGGACATGGCCCTATATGTTAGGCACAAATCACCTCTGAACAGGTGGTATGCTACTGAATAGAGCTGGAGTTTCTTTAATCTAGCTGGATAAGGCACATGTTTGAGACCCATGATCCTCTTGGTGAGGTACTTCTGGGGTCTTTCCAGTTGTTGCATGTGCCGGGTGAGATACATCCCAAATGGAGCATTATATTCAATCATGGGCCTGACAAGGGAGGAATATAGAGGTACAATGACCTCCTTTGATCTGGATGAGAATCCCTTCATGATGAGATGGGCAAGGTAGAATGTCTTTCTGACCACTTTGGCAACATGGTTGTCAAAGGAGAGGTCACTATCAACTTGAGTCCCCAGGTCTCTGATTACTTCTTCCGTACTCAGTGGGTTATTGTCTATGTGATAATTTGTGGGTACTTTGTTTTCCCATAGGGATGACTATACATTTTTTGGCGTTAAGTTTGAGGCCATGATTCCGGCACCAGTTGTCCGTTTCAGTGAGACCTTTCTGTAGGATGTGTGTGTCAGCAGGTGAATCAACTATGGCACCCAGTTTGCAGTAATCTGCAAACTTTGTCAGCCATAATCCTCCTATATTTGCTTTCACATCCGAGTAGTAAATGCTGAATAAGAGTGGTCCCAAGACTGAACCCTGTGGGACACCACTCATGACTGGTTTTGAGTCTGACATGGCTCCAGCAATTTTGACCTTATGGGTTCTGTTTTTTAGCCAGTTTGCTACCCATCTTGTGACATATGGATTTACATTTAGGCTGCTGAGCTTGTCTATGATGCCAGAGTGTGGTATCGTGTCAAAGGCTTTAGCCAAGTCCAAGTAGGCAGTGTGGACAGCCTTGCCCTCGATGGCACTAGTGACTGTCTCGAAGTCAACCAGGTTTAAGAGGCAGGATCTGCCTTTTACAAAACCGAACTGGGTGGGATCAAGGGTCTGCAGATCTCCAATATCGCCATTTATGAGTTCCATGATGATTCTTTCCATAGCCTTGCAGACCAGGCTGGTCAGACTTATGGGGCGGTAGTTACCAGGGTCAGTAGAATTTCCCCCTTTGTGGAGTGGGACCACTGTTGCTGTGCGCCAGTGTTCAGGTACATATCCTGTAGTGAGGCTAAGATTGAATAGCGTTTTTAGGTGCGGGTTTAGTTCATCTTGAAGTTCACGTAACACGCAACCAGGGATACTATCGGGTCCCATAGATGTTGTGTTTTTTGCTTTGTTGAGTGCTGATTTCACCTGTATGTCTGAGATGACAGGTAGGTTACATTCAGCAGGGATAATTTTTGTTGACTTCCACTATGATTGGCTCCATTGCCTTGCAGAACACACTCGTCAGACTCATAGAGCATGAATGCCAAGAGGGTTTTGTGGCCCCACCCCTGTGGAGTATGAAGAACGTTGCTGTGCAACATTCTATTGGTACATATCCTGTAGAGAGGATGTAGAGAGAGGTGCAGGCATCCTTGATGAGTATGGATACATCCCCACCCTATGTGCTATGATTCAGGTTCTGATGCTGGAAGGTATGGAATGAGCAGTATCCTGGTAGTGCTGGTGTGCTGTCTGGAGCCTTGAACTAGGTTTCTGTTACTGCACAGATATAAATATTCTCTATAATGAGAAGTGCCTCGAGTGTGTGCATCTGGAGGATGAGACTTCTGGCAATGAGAAGCATTTATCTCACTTTGTGGTTATTTGTGTTTGTTACAGGGTTTGGTTTGTCCTGCGTGACCGGTGTTCCACATCTGAAGTCAGCGTCTCATTGGTCCCATCTGGCCATAAGCTAATTACCCTACATATCCACATTCTGGACCCACACCCCCATTAAGGAAACCATGTTAAAAAATGTCTCCAAAGCCAACTTCATGCTTCTTAAGACAGAAGTGCTGAACTGCAGGACACCCATGCTGATGGACAATACAGTTACGACTACTGAATCCTTCACAATTGCACTTTATAAGCACTTACATGGCTGCATGCACCGTGCTATCCCAAACAGAACCAAGACACTATCCTCCAAGAAAAGGAAGCCAATCTGGTGTTCCCCTGCCATAAACAAACTGCACAACAGAAGGAAGAAACTGTTGCAAAAGAGGGTAAAATCCCATGAGTGGAGGAGCTCCATAGTCAATATCAGTAAGAAGCTGTGAGCCATGATAAAATCCTCCAAAGCTAGTTATGAAAACAAAATCAACACTGATTCTAAAGACAACCACAAAGCATTCTATAGCTATGTCAAGAATCTCAATGGTGCTCTGAGTTACAGCACAATGGCACTAAATATAGAGACCCAATTGATATTGCCAACATCCTGGCAGATAGGATCAGTGCTAACTTTACCCCCATCTCACCCATGAAAGAGCACATCTCTATAATGGAAGACTGCAAAGTTGCTGTCATCACAGCTGCACAGGTAAAAAACACTCTCCAAAGCCAGGAACACAGCATCCATGGGACCAGATAACATCCCAGGCTGTGTTCTACACACACACTACAGAACGAACAGGCACCACACCTACGTACCATGTTCAGTCATAGCCTCACCTCAGGCTTTGTGCCTGCTGAATGGTGCACAGTGACAGTTATCCCACTACACAAGGTGGGAGCCACCATGGACACCAGAACTAGTGCCCCATTAGCCTGATGAGCCTGCTCTGCAAGGCCATGGGATGTATCATCATATAACTTATAAAAAAAGACATTGGTAATCTCCAAACTCTGGACCACAACCATGTTGAGGTTGTAAAAGGCAGATCATGTCTCCTAAACCTGATAGACGTCATTGAAGCAGTCACCAGAACCGTAGACAAGGGTAAGGTGGTTCACACAGCCTATGTAGATCTTGCCACGGCTTTCAACACCATCCCCCACTCTGGAATTATAGATAAACCCACTAAACTAGGTATAAATCGCTATGTTACAAGATGGGTTGCCAAATGGCTCACTGACAGAACATACACTGTGAAAGTAGCAGACTCCAAGTATGACTTTGGACCAGTGATGAGTGCAGTACCACAGGGTTCGGTCCTGGGTCCTGTCCTGTTTGGTATCTAATTCCCTGAAGTAAACATTAACATGGAAGGTCTCTGGCTAATGAAGTTTCCAGATGACTGCAAACTAGGAGCCATAATTGAAACTACCAATGATGTGGACATCCTACAAAAGGGCCTCACTGAGGCCGATGCCTGGTGTCAAAGCCATGGCCTCAAGCTCAATGCCAAAAAGTGCATTGTCATCCCCTTTGGTAAAAACTCTGTAGCCATGAACTACAACATAGGCGGTAATATACTTAACACTGAAAGTGTGATAAGAGACCTTGGGTCACAGGTGGACAGTGGACACACCTGTGATAATCACATCCCCACAGTAGTCAGGAAATCCTTCTACATGGCACACCTCATCACAAAAGGTGTCTCATGCAGAATAGAAGAGGACATTGTTCCCCTCTACTCATAACTCACTAGATCCATAATAGAGTACAACGCCCCTTTTGCTATGTACCTCACAAGACATCTACAACTGGAAAGCCTGCAGAAATACCTCACAAAGAGGATTAGCAGCCTGAAATACATGCCATACACAGACTGTCTCAAAATGCTCCAGCTGTACTCTCTCGCATATCACCTACTCAGAGGTGATCTCTGCCTAACATACAAAGCTATGTCAAACACAGAGCTGTTGGACATTCTCCACGTAAAACATGCACAATCCCTCAGATCTTTGGCCCCAAAACCCAGAGTGAAATACAAAAGGAAGGGGTGTATCCATTTACCTTATGGATACCCACACCTTCAGGTTAGTGGCACAGCATGAGGCCTTGGAGACCATGCAAGTGCAACTAACATTGGGCAAAGCTGCTTATCAGATTGTAGCCTGCTACAGATCACCTACCTTGTCTCAGGAACCTCACTCAGTATTCCTGAGAACACTGTAAAATATAAAGGTCCTACCAAACACCATTATATGAGGAGATTACAACTACCCAAACATTGACTGGGAGAATTACTCGTGTACAACATCCTTTGCCCAATGCTTCCTAGAGTTTAAAAACTCAAATGCCCTGGAACAGCTGGTCACCATGCCCACTAGAGGTGACAACATACTGGACCTGATCATCACCATCATGGGGTACCAGTGTTCCACACCAGAGATAAACCCGTTGCTGGTAATATCAGACCATAAAGTAATCACACTGGACATCCACATCCTGCCCCCGCAGTCAAGGAAACCACTGTAAAGAAATTTTTAAAAGCAAACTGCACACTTCTCAAGACCAAAGTGGAAAGTTCCAAAGCCCCCATTGCTATAGGATAATGCTATACAATCTGCAGAATCATTTACAAGTGCATTCTATGAGCATCTACAAGGATGCATGGATCGAGACATCCCAAATAAATTTAAGACGCACTCCTCCAAAAAGAAGAAGCCAATCTGGTGGTCATTGCCCATAAATAAGCTATACAACAGAAGGAGGAAACTAACACATGATAGAGCAACCTTCACAAAAGGAAAGGCATCATTGATCATTATTATGAAGAAACAATGATCGCTCATAAAATAATCCAAGACCAGTTTCTAAAGACAAATTGCCAAGGAATCTAAGAATAACAACCACAAAGCCTTTGTTAGCTATACCAAACATTTAGGTGGCAACTCTCAAATATCCTGTCAGCTACTTCAAAATGGCAAAGAATACACTGAACCAAATGACATTGCCAACATCCTGGCGGACAGGTTCAGTGCAAACTTCACCCCCACCCCAAAAAGGGCCTGTGTCCATCCCAGAAGAAAGACTTCATGGATATGCAGGTAAAAGCAGCCCTCTCCAAAGCTAGGAACACAGCATCAATGGGACTGGGTGGTGTCCCAGGCTGCGTCTTACACCAGCCCCAAAAGGAACTACACCCTCACCTACATTCACTGTCCAGACTCAACCTTACCACAGGCTATGTACCCAAAGAATGGCATACAGCAACAGTCATCCAGCTCCACAAAGGTGGTGCCACAACAGAACCTGGAAACTATTGCCCTATAGGCCTACTCAGTCTGGTCTGCAAAGCTATGGAGCAAATTATCATTGAACCCATAAACAGAGACATTGGGAACCTCCAGACACTAGACTCTACCCAATTTGGCTTTGTTAAAGGCAGATCCTGCCTCCTAAACCTAGTTGACTTCTTTGAAACAGTTACCAAGGACATAAATGGAGGTGAAAGTAGTCCAGACAGCCCACCTGGACCTCACTAAGGCCTTTGACACCATTCCCCACTCTGGCATCATGGACAAGCTTACCAGCTTGAACATTAACCCCTATATCACAGGATCGGTGGCCAACTGGCTCACAGATCAAACATACATGGTCAGAGTTGCGGATGCCATGTCCGACTCTAAACCAGTCAGAAGTGGCATCCCACAGGTCTTGGTCCTGGGACCCCACCTGTTCAGTAGATACTGCTCAGAGGTACAGGCAAGCATGGGATGAGTATGGCTGACCAAGTTTGCAAATGACTGCTAACTGTGGTCCATAATCGACTCTACGGCTGACACAGACATCCTCCAGAAGGGTCTTACAGAGACAGATACCCGGTGTCAAAACAATGCCCTCAAGCAGAATGCCAAAAAATGCATAGTCATCCCCTTTGGATTAAACAAAGTGCCCACAAATTACCACATAGGTGGTAATCCAGTATGTACGGAGGATGTAATTATGGACCTGAGGACCCAAGTAGATAGTAAACTCTCCTTTGATGATCACATTGCCAAAGTGTTTAGAAAATCCTTCTATGTAGCCCACCTAATGTCACCTAATGTAACCCACTTTGTCAAGTCTGATGATGTCACCATCCTACAAATATACCTGTGGAAAGGAAACTCCCAGTAATGTGTATAGTGCGTTGTGTAAATGTATACTGCTGTAGTATTGTAAAGTAGTTAGGTCGAGGTTTGAATCCTGTGTGTGTCTCTTTGGAGAGGAGCAACCTTTTTGGAGACTACTAAAACACCTTAAAAGTGGTATACTTATCTTTGTCAAGTCTGATGATGTCACCATCCTACAAATATACCTGTGGAAAGGAGAGCTCCCAGTAATGTGTATAGCGTGTCGTGTAAATGTGTACTGCTATAGTATCATAAAGTAGCTACGTAGGGGCATGAATCCTGCGTTTGCCAACTGCGTGTGTCTCCTTGGAGAGAAGTGACCTTTTTGAAGACTACTGAAACACCTTAAAAGTGGTATACTCATCTTTGTCAAGTCTGATGATGTCACCATCCTACAAATATACCTATGGAAAGGAGAACTCTCAGTAATATGTATAGTACATCGTGTAAATGTGTACTGCTCTAGTATCATAAAATAATTAGGTAGGGATTTGAATCCTGCACTTGCCAACTGTATGGGAGTGTGTGTGTTTCCTTGAGGAAGAACAACCTTCTTGAAGACTACTGAAACACCTTAAAAGTGGTATACTCATCTTTGTCAAGTCTGATGATGTCACCATCCTACAAATATACCTGTGGATAATTGAGCTCCCAATAATGCGTATAGTGCATCGTGTAAATGTGTACTGTTGTAATATCATAAAGTAGTTAGGTAGGGGTTTGAATCCTCCACTTGGTGTCTGTGTGTGCGCTCCACATGTGTGACACTGTTGGTCAATGTGTTGTGGGTTTTGCTTTTACTACTGTATGACATCACAATGACAACAGTATGTGCATTACACATGTCAGGTAGCTGTGTGGCAAATACATATACATACATGTGACCTCACTTATTTCATAGGTGGAAACCCTGCTTTCTCCATGAACACATCTGTTATCTTTGCCAGAGTGTGCTGCCGCTTTCCAGACATTAGGTCACATCTGTATGCTTGTGACAAGCCTAGCCACTGCAGTGATCCCTGGCCTACGTCATCCGTTTCACATACACTCATTATGGTTTCTATTGAATAGTGTGAGTGAGGGTTTATGCCTGAGGTATATTTGAAACTTGTTCAAAAGCAGCAAAGTCTGTCAAAGATGGCTATTTATTATAGGTGTGCAACAACCTTATTGGATATGCATGCAGACCCCTTATTACTTATGTGATTCACAGAGGGATTTCCAAAACCCTTTGGAAATGTGATTATCAAAGGAGAGATTATTTAACACTTGGCTCTATGTATACATCAGTGCCTGTTCCACATTTTGGGGGATACTACCTATGTGGTACTCTGGGGATACTATGTTTTGTAAAAGTGGATGACTATGCTTTATTTGGCTTATAGCTTTACAACATGGGTTTGACAACAGGTATCTGTCTGTATGATACCCTTTTGGAGGATGTGTGTGTCATCTGGAAAATGCATTATAGACCACAGTATGCATTCCCAAATGTGGCCAGACATATCTCTACTGTGTTTGCTTGTGCATAAGAAAGCTATATGCCAAACAGGAGTCCAGGACTGATTGCAGGTGAATACCACTTGTTACTGGCATATAATAGTACTTGAAGGCTGCAAATGTTACTGTGTTTCCTACATCTGTGTGTCAGTTGTCAAGCCATCATCTAACAATTGTTTATGGGCAGGCTGTTGAGGTTATGTATACTACCAGAATGCAAACCAATGACAGATGGTAACAACAGTATCACCCACAGCACAGTGTCAAACCGTGTCATACACACACGTTTACTAAGTTCCAAAATGTGTGTAGTACAATGCATACTGGCCACCAATAGAAATTATGGAGTGTTAACACTGTCTAATACAGGGCATGTCACCCTGCCCACATGTCCAATATACACGCACATGCAGACTGTGCACCTCAACTATGTTCACAAATGTACACCTGCAAATCTGTGCTGCACACATCCCACACTTACTGTCCACTCTATAACACATGCTGACAAAACTACACACATCAGCCAAGTGGCACATGGGCAGACAATACACAATTGGAATAAACACTGGTGTAAACTATACTACATTGATAATTATAGCTTTAATGCATCATGCCTGCTCAGCTACACCTTCAAGGATATCATTACACTTTACTGCTGACAACATGCTACACATTAAAACATTGCTATACTGTAATAAAGTCACCCTGTGCATCAGCACCATGTTAGCCTGTTCCTGCATCAATGTTACAGATGACAGGAGGTGGCACAGGTTTCATCATATGCACAGGGTGTATTGGTGGTTTGCCAGAGGCCTACATTGAGCCATACAATCGACATGTGTGTGTGAGTGTGTGTGTGAGGGCCAAGAGTACTGTTATGGGCCAATGTGGATGTAATGTGTGCGGGTATGTGTTTGCCCTAGGTGTCTGATTTATGTGTGTGTGTCTGCATGCACCCAGTTCCACTATGTGGCTGCTACGAGGATTTGTGGGACAGCTACAGACTGTACCCTGCAGGCTTTACAGATCACCATCTCTGGCCACAGATATGGGACCTGTGCCTGGCAGGGGTGCTACAGACAGTATCAGATACTAATCCAGACTGGGTACTGTCCTCAGAGGTTAACATATGTCCACTGGATCCAGGTCCCTGCTGGGACTGGCCAGAGCCACGTGCACGTGGTCTTCTAAGACAGTCTATGCACAGCCCCCCCAACATTGCTGGGGCTGGTACTGGCACTACGGGAGCAGCTATGACTTGATGGACGTCCACGGCGACTGCCAGCTGATGATGTTGCTGGCATACATCCACGTCGATGTCTCAACCGTCATGCACTGTCCTGACACATGGACATGACATTGTGGAGGACAACTAATGTCTCACCCCAACGTCTATCAATGACCTCAGTGTAATTACGTATGGCACCTGCTAGGTCACGGATACTGTCATTTACAGAGGTGTTATGAGCCCTCTGTGCCCTTAGTCCCTGTCTTATGTACCGCTCCATACGTGCCTGTGCCTCCATGACAGCCTGGAACATGTGTGTGGTTGTAAGAGTTGTGACACGTCTGCCAGGGGCATGATGACCAGCAGTGCTCTGATGAGAACCCCTGGGCATCTGCCTACGTGGTACCATTCCAGACATCTGGCTATGGCTGCTGTGTCCTGATGCATGCGCCATAGATACCACACTATCCTGGCCAGTGCTGACTGTACACTGTCCCTCTGCTAAGGGTATTGGTGATGATGGATGCACAGGCAGTATGACTGTTTGCATGGATGGGGTGGAGCCTTGTGTACTGTCAATTGGTGGGCCAACCACAGACCCTGACAAACCTGCCTGTGCCTCAACACACCTATCCTCATTATCACTATCTGTGTCAGTGACATCAGGTTCCCTGCTGCACTGAACAAGCCCCACCTCAGCACCTGTGAGAGGAAAACAGGAAACACACTTTAAGACCTGTACATGATGTCAGACCACATGCACACATGCACACATGCACACATGCACACATACAAATGCACTCCTCACTAAAGCAGACAGACACACACACAGACACACAGACACACAGACACAGACACATGCACACACATGCACACACACACACACACACACACACACACACACACACACACACACACACACACACACACACACCACCAGCAATCTCAGAAAATACTCAATAACAGTTGATGGTGGGGTACAGTATCACAAGCAAAACAGTCATATCACACATGTCAGCATGTAGGACATGTGTTGCTCAACAGCATGCAGTGCAAGTGTAGACAGTCCTTGTTACTAACAGTATACATGGCTTTGATGCATGTGTTTTCTTGTTCGGTGATTGGCCTCCCCCTGGATTGCAATGCATACATGGGCACAGCATTGCTGTGCAAGTATTCAAAACTCCATTTCTGATTAGAGCCTCTGTGTCTTTAGCAAATAATTGTGGGCACGGTTTTAGCTCATGCATGATGTGTATACACACAAGATCAGTTGTGCATGTATAACTGATGGAATACCATTGGTCCACATACCCAATGTACAGTAGTTATGGTGAGTGTAGATCATATTGTGGACATGCCAGTGTCATCCATGACATGGCATGCTAAAACACAACTGCAAATTTAAACATCACACATACCCAATGTGTGTCATATGACCTAGCCACTCAATAGCATCACAATACATATATGTGTCAGTTGTGCAAATGGTGATTGGTATGCATATTGTTTAGAGGTGCATATGTTTGCACACACACAACATTGAGGTGTATAGCAATGAAAGCTATGTGTAGTACTGTGGTTACAATAACTGGATGGGGTGTAGTACCATAAGCCATCATCATGAAGCATTATGTGGTCACTCAAGGCTACAAATGTGTCCCAAACCAGCACCTATCATGCTGTACTACCATGTCTACATTCACCATTTCACAACCAGTTGTTACATGGGTTTGTAAGGAGGCCAATAAGGAGCATTCCCTAACATGGATGTGTTGTGTGTTGCAGAGTGTTTCACTGTCCCATGATAGGCCTCTATCCCTCAGATATATTATGTGTGCTGTGTGGATGACATTTGGGATACTGGAGTGTGACTTTACAGAGGGTTTGTGAATCCTTCATGTGTAGCATGTTAACATGTTCTGTGTATGACATAGTTGTGCATGTTATGTGCGTGTTGTGTATTGACTCTACCTATCCAATGGTCACTACAGTGTAGCCACATTTGTTTGAGATGGTGTGTTTATTGCATATCTTTGAGGCAGCTAACCACATTAGTGAGATGTGCGTGGTCTCACAGCAATCATGCACAGCATGCATTATGGGTAGGTTTGTTACATGTGTACATGGCCTACACCTTAACTATCACATGCACTTTTATTTGCAATAATAAATGTAGAACACACTCACCAGCATCTGTCCGCTGCCTTGCTGTTACACCAGAGGGACCTACATAGATATGAGACAGTTAGTCAGTGGCAACAACTGTGGCATTGCTACTGTGGGTTTGCAATCTTACAGTAGAACAACAGTTTACATTCACAGGCCTACAGATTATGTTCCAAATTATCAGTATTGCACAACAACAGGCTCCACATCTTCTAACTACACAGTACACATCTCACATATGCATGATTGACCAATAGAGATAACAGTAATCTAGGCCTCTCAAACACTCAGGTACATATTTGAACAGACTCAGGGAAAAGTAGGTAAAAGTGAGGTACACCTTTAATATATTAGTACCATTAGTACCATTAAGTTGAGACTTTGAGAGAACCAGAGCATATGGATTAATACACCTTTTCTGAAGTGCAAGCAGTGTCTAACTCTTACTTGTCATTGGCTATCCATTAAGCTGTAATTCACCACCTTTCTGGGGCCAATGTCAGTACTTTTGAGGGATTCAGAGGGACACTGGCCAAAATTTGTTTCAAAAATCAGGAACATCCCCTGAAAATTAGGCACAGTTGGAGGTATGGCTTCTGCCTAATCCAGATATGCCAGTGTTTGTCCTGCTATGATACCCTGTGTGGAGGTGTAAAAAGTGCTGCTGTAACATTATTTCCTGCTAGAATGAAGCTACTTCTCTTATCACAGTCATGTAATGCAAGATTCCACAACAACTGCTGGCAAAGATCCACAGAACAAGAAGTTGTGTGTTATGGCATTCCTATTTTTCCTTTACATATCTACTCCGCCTTCTGATGCATGGTATATTTGTTTCAGCACCAACTTGTATATCTAAGCATTGGCTTAGTGATACTTCACACAGTGTAGTGTGTACAAGGTCCTGGGTTCGAGACTGACAGAGGTGTTTTATTTTGCTGCTGAGCAGAACAAGGGCCCTCACATACCAGAGTGACTGAGGCACTTTAAGCAGTTTAAGTTGGTTTGCGTGGGTCGCTGAAAGCGATGCTTAGCAATGCTTAGCAACTGAGCGCACTGGCAATACACTCGCGCCAAACCTACCTTAACTACTGCTTAAAAGTGTTTACTCCCTCCTAACCCCAGCGCTACCATTTCTTTGAGAAAGAAAAGAAAATGGGGAGATAGGAAGAGTGGGTGAAAAAGGGGCACAAAGAGGAAAAGACAGTAGGAAAACAGCTCGGGAATGTGCAGGATGGGTGTAGGGAAGGTCCATAGCTGCCCATTTCTTTTAACAGGAACAGCTGTGCATATGCAATAAATTTGGAGGGAAAATATGAAACCTTCCACTCCTGAGAGAGGGGCAGTGAGGGACAACAAAGTATGTTGTACTGCCAATTAAATTACATTTGTGGTGTCCAGTGGACATGTGTGCAAAATGGGCAGCTATGTATGGAAGTAATTTTTTGGGGGGCAGATTGCCCTTTTTTTTCAGGTGAGAGTGGAATGTGGGGTAGGGGAAGTGATGGGCCTTATATTGCAGGGGAGGTAGGGTTGGGGAGGTAAACAGACAAGACAAGATGCTTCACAGAGGCGGAATATGACTCATGTGGTGGGTGAATAACCTTTGACGGGGAAGGATGTTTGCGTCCTACAAGCCGCATGAGCCACAGATGGCAACAGTGGAACTGAGATCCCCACCCATGGGCAGTCACCACTGCACCTTCCACAGCCCAGAGGGTGGCTGTGCTGGGGGGCTGTGTAGGAGGGAGCAGGGTATCACCCATGAGTCGCACCACTCTTTTGCCTCAAAGCTGGCACAGAGGATCAGTGACAGAGCGGCTTGATCTCTCTACGCACCACAGCCCAGATCGTTCCAGAGGAAAGTGATAGGTGGCCTCCCCGCCCATGCTTGCATGCAGGGGGATGAGCCCCCATCCCCTGCAGAGCTTCCACCTGAAGGTGGCACAGGGCCAACAGAGGAGTGAGGTCCCAGGCTGGGCACTGGACCCACTGCTGGTGTCAGGTGCCATCGCCAGCTGAATTAGGACAAATTGATGGGTCTGCTGGGACCGGCCTTCCATACATTCGATATGTTTTGGAGGATTTAATGAAAATATGGGTTAGTAACAGTCAACAGCATTCCCAGTTAGTTATAACAACATGCAGAAGTATTCCCATTAACCCAACAGAACGGAGTTCCAACAGTTGAACAACGCAAGTTATGTACACATGCATATATAGAACAACAGTGGACATTACAACAGCATGGTAAGGATTTAATTGATGGCAACAGGCCACCAATATTGTGTGGTATTTGAACAGGGCACATGCATCAAAAATAATGTGCAGATATTTATAAACCAATAGGACATATGTCCCAACAAATATTTTGAAGATTAGACATACCCATTAAAGATTATGTGGAATTGCATTTTATGCACATACAGTAGGGAATTGAAAAAGATAGCTCCATTAACAACATATATCCTTCTAGTTTACATTACATTCCTATTAACTTGCAGTTATATGTCCCCATACATGTATTACACTACCCAATTGTCCTTAAATTGTAGGGAAATGGGTTTTGCTAGATCTTTATATACACCTTAGCTGTATCTGACATGGCCACAAACTGTCCGGGATGCAGATGCTACTGCTACATATTTTGTGAGTTGCTCAGACACACTACTGCTGAGATGGTACACTGACAGCTCTACTTTCCTATAATTATCTAGATATGTTCAAGGTGAAATTATCAGTTATATGTTAACAGCTCCCTACATTTCTGGCAGTGCCACTAACATTTCTGGGGAACACAATACCAAGCTACTCACATGTGCCTTGTATTAACCTGTACATACTGGGCATGTGAACCAACAGTTGAGGACTGTAAATATGCTTAAAAGCTACTGGCACTCCCTTCATCCACTTTATATGGGTACCTACCCAAGTGTGGGTTAACAGGCGCTTAATAATAAACAGTACTGTTTCTATAATGCAAGAGTACAACAACATATCAAAGAAAATGACACAGACACACTCCAGGAATTATACCTTTATTAAAGACTTAAAACACTTTTCTAGGGAGGCTGTCTCTATTTATTTTATATAACAGTACATGCAGAATAAATTAAGGGAAATAATTATTATACCTTTATTTATTAGGTTAAAACACTTACTTTTTCAGGCTCCCTCATTTATTTTTATATAACAGTACATGCAGAATAATTATTAACGTGCCTGGTGGCGCAGGCCTTAGCGCAGCCTATCTGCATGAGCTTGCTGGATTCATAGCCTTGAGACACCTGCAGCTGTGAAGTAAATGAAGTGGATATTGAGAGCGCCTATCCATAGTATAGACTAGAATAGCAATTCTTACATCCTTAATTCCATGGCTACTTACTCTGTAGTGGGGGCATTTTTCCATCCCACGGGCCTCCTGGGATCCAATGGTCCAGTTGATCCTCCTTCATCTCTTCAGGTCTGAAAGTGGTGGTGTCTGACCTGCTCGCCAGTCTGAGGGACACCTGTGGCTTTTAGTGAGTTCATAAGCTAGGCCATGGTTCCAGGCTTCCGGCGCTTTGTATTGGGTGCCCTGGTACTGGCACCCATGAGTCTAATCCTCATGATTATGGACAAAGACCCAAACCATTACTTTTTGACTCAAACAAATGAGGCAAAAGAAGCAAACAAAAAAGCAGGAAAAGCCAACAGCTGTGGGCATTATCAACGGACAAAGTTCTTTAACGTAAAACAGTTTTAAAAACTTTCCTTTTCATCACTCTAAAAAGTAACTTCTTCAGAAACGCTACACAGTGCTGAAAAAATTTTTACATGAGGTCATTTTGTAACAGACAATGGCTTAAAGACAAAGGTCAAAATAATTTACAATACAAATGTGGTCCCTAATGCTATTTAAATGTTAAAATATTATTCAAATATTTTTGATGTTGTTAAATGTTATTTCCACTCCGTAACCAGTTCATGACCATAATATTCTAGTATCTACAGTGTAACAGTGGTATTTGAATTAAATTTAAAAAGTTTTTTCCAACTTTGTAGGAATCTACAAACCCCAAAAACTCCACATCCCTCCAATGCAGGGCATCATACTTTGGGGAACTTTCACTTTTCATTAGATCAATGTCCATCTTCAGGGCCCCCTCCAGTTCCATATGTCTGTTATGGAAAAGTTCCTGGGGCCCGTCTTACTAGATGCTCAGCTAAAACAGTCAAAATCTTGGCCCTTTTTTGGTCCAGTTGGGTGCAAACCTTTTCTCAAAATTGATTCTCAAATGGGAAAAGTCCCGAAAAAATTTAAAAAAAGAATGCTAACTGATCCCTCTCAGTTCCCAGTTAGGAATTCTGATCTGTAAATGTATCAAAACAATGCTTAAAAGTGGCACTGATGTCATGTTATCACATCATTGGCAGAAAAAGGGATGTCAATGGCACCATTTATCAGTACCATTGAGTGTTTACACACCATTACAAGGGCCCAAATTTTTGTGGAGGCACACAAATGGGATTCTAAAACCCTGAAAAAGAACCTCATAAATTATGTATAGTGTAAATGGTTTAAAGGTGGGTACACACTATGCACTCTGTGTTTGTAATTTTAGAGGTACATTGGCAGAGGTACAATGGCAATTTTAATTTTTTTTTTTATATCTGTTCAAGTGAGTCATTTGGTAACTGTTTAAATAAAATTTACTTTTCAAAATTGCTGCTGAGCAGAACAAGGACCCTCACATGCAGAGCGACTAAGGCACTTTTCAGCAGTTGTAAGTGGGTTTGCGCGATGCTTAGCAATGCTTAGCTAAGCGCACACAAGCGTACACTTGCGCAAACACGCTAACTAATGCTTAAAAGTGCTTACTCCCGCTAACCCCCGCGCTCATTTCTTTGAAAGAAAAGAAAATGGGGAGATAGGAAAGTGGTGAAATAGGGGCACAAAGAGGGAAAGAGTAGAAAAAACAGCTCGGCATGTGCAGGATGGGTGTAAGGAAGGTCCATAGCTGCCCATTTCTTTAACAGCAACAGCTGTGCATATGCAATAAATTTGGAGGGAAATATGAAACCTTCCACCTCTGAGAGAGAGGTGAGGACAACAAAGTATGTTGTACTGCCAATTAAATTACATTTTATTTGTCCAGCGGACATGTGTGCAAAATGGGCAGCTATGTATGGGGCATAATTTTTTTTTTGGGGAGCAGATTGTCCTTTTTTTTTTTCAGGTGAGAGTGGAATGTGGGGTAGGGGAAGTAGGTATATTTGAGGAGGTAGGTTGGAGAGGTAAACAGACAAGACAAACAAGATGCATACAGGGGCGGAATATGACACATGTGGTGGGTGAACACCATTGACGGGGAAGGATGTTTGGAAATCGCAAGCCCATGAGCCCACAGATGGCAACAGTGGAACTGAGATCCCCACCCATGGGCAGTCACCACTGCACCTTCACAGCCCAGAGGATGGCTGTGCTGGGGGCTGCGTAGGAGGGGCAGGCTCACCCATGAGTCGTGCCACTCGTGCCTCAAGCTGGAGTAGAGGATCAGTGACAGAACACCCGATCTTTCTACGCACCACAGCCCGGACCGTACGGATGGTGATAGGTGGCACTCCTCCGCCCACGCTTGCACGGGCTGATGTGCCCCATCCCCTGCAGTGCTTCCACTTGAAGGTGGCATAGGGCCAGTGGAGAAGGAGGTCCCAGGCTGGGCACCGGACCTGCTGGTGTCAGGTGCCATCGCCAGCTGAAGTGGGACAGTTGGGTCCGCTGGGACCGGCCTTCCCATACGTTCTATGTTTTGGAGGATTTAATGAAAATATGGGTTAGTAACAGTCAACAGCATTCCCAATTAGTTAGAACAGCATGCAGAAGTATTCCCATTAACCCAACACACCAGAGTTCCAACAGTTGAACAGCAAGCATAACACATGCATATATAGAACAGCAGTGGACATTAAAATAACATGCAGGTTTAACTGATGGCAACAGGACACCAATATTGTGGTACTTGAACAGGGCACATGCATCGAAATAAATGCAGATATTTATAAACCAATAGGACATATGTCCCAACAAATGTTTTGAGATTAGACATACCCATTGAGGTGTGGAATTGCATTTTTTATGCACATACAGTAGGGTGGAAAAAGATAGCTCCATTAACAACTTATATATCCTTCGAGTTTACACTACATTCATATTAACTGCAGTTATATGTCCCCTACATGTATTATTACACTACCCAATTGTCCTTAAACTATGAGATGGGTTTTGATAGATCTTTATATATATGAGCTGCATCTGACATACAAACTGTCCGGGATGCAGATGTTACTGCTACATATTTTGTGAGTTGCTCAGTCACACTACTGATGAGATGGTACACTGACAGCTCTACTTTCCTATAATTATCTAGATATGTTCAGGTGAAATTATCAGTTATATTTTAACAGCTCCCTACATTTCTGCCAGCACAATGACATTTCTGGGGAACACAATACCAAGCTACTCATGTGCCAGATTAACCTGTACATGCTAGGCATGAACCAACAGTTGAGGAATGTAAATATGCTTAAAAGCTACTGGCACTCCCTTCATCCACTTTATATGGGCCTACCCAAGAGTGGGTTAACAGTGCGTAATACAACAGTACTACTTCTATAATGCAAGAGTACAACAACATATCAAAGAAAATGACACAGACACACTCCAGGAATTACACCTTTATTAAAGACTTAAAACACTTTTCTAGAGGCTCTCTCATTTATTTTATATAACAGTACATGCAGAATAATTATTAAAGAATTATTATTACTTTATTTATTGGGTTAAAACACCTTTTTCAGGCTCTCTCATTTATTTTATATAACAGTACATACAGAATAATTACTAACTTGCCTGGTGGTGCAGCCTTAGCAGCCTATCTGCATAGGCTTGCTGGTTCGCAGCGCGGACACCTGCAGTTGTGAAGTAAATGAAGTGATATTGAGACATACCTATCCATAGTATAGACTAGAATAGCAATTCTTACATACTTAGAAAAGAAAATGGGGAGATAGGAAAGGGGCACTTAGAAAAGAAAATGGGGAGATACATGTGAGAGATGCAACCATATAGCCAAACCGGAGGCTAAGCTCTCTCAGCTCAGTACTGGCGTAACCAGTCAGGAGGAGAAGGAAACCACACTCACTACAATTCCAGTCTCACATAGACCTACCACGACAACAAACCAAACACATAAACACACAAAAACATACTCGGAGGCTCTAAATAAAAATCTGCCTAAGCAGCAGAGACCTACAAAGCAGACACCCAAGCAACCGCTACCCCAAAACAAAACACGTGCAACACATAGCTCACAAAGCCAATGTGCCGAACAGTCACAGCCCTTAAGGCTAAACAACACACCTGATACACTTGTAATAGGTGACTCTATCATCAGGCACACTGAAGTCCCGCTCACCAGGCTGAACAAGGAGAAGGTCATGGTGAGCTGCCTGTCGGGCGCTAGGATCCGCCACATAACACAAGCACTCAGGTCACTCCAAGGCAAGTAAAATATGACTCAGTCATTGTCCATGCTGGTGTGAATGACCTGAGACGTACCTCCCTGGGCTACATGAAAAGAGACATAGAGGAGCTCTCTGAGCATGTAGCCCAGGCCGGTATGACCCTGACCTTGAGTAGCATCTTACCCTCACCAAGAATGATGCCACAATATGAAGACAAGATGATCAATTTCAACAATTGGCTTAAGTGTTGGTGTCATTCAAAGGGGATCCAATGCCTGTCAGCCTGGGATGACATGTTCGACAAGCCACGATGCTGCTAGGGACGGCTTGCACCTGTCACCCCTGGGCTTTGGATATTGGCAAAGGCTCTTGCTACCCCATAGTGCCTTTTTAGGCAAGGCTCAAAAGACAAACCCACCTCCATAGGTATCACAAGGATAAGAAACTAAGAGTAATGCTACTCAATGCCAGAAGTCTAAACCTCAAGATGCACGTGATCAAACTCTCCTTAGCATGGAGAACATCAATATCTGTGCAGTAACAGAAACCTGGTTCAAGACTCCGAGAGCACCCCAGCACTACCAGGTTATACCTCATACCATGCTTTTCAGCCCCAAAACTTGGACCGAACCACAAAAAGAGGGGGAGTATCAATATTTGTCAAAGATACCCACACCTCCAGGTTGGTGGCACAGCACGAAGCATCAGAGACTATCCATGTGCAACTAACTGTGGGTAAAACTGCCTTCCAGTTTATAGCCTGCTACAGACCACCCTCCCAAACACAGGAACCCCACTTGGCCTTCCTGAGAATACTGGAAAATATGAAGGTCTCTCCAAACACAATTATATTGGGCAACTTCAACTACCCAAACATAGACTGGGAGCATTACTCTAGCTCCAACACCCTAGCCCAAAGGTTCCTAGAATTTATAAACTCAAATGCTATGGAACAACTTGTTACCACTCCCACAAGAGGGGAAAACATACTGGACCTGATCATCACCAACATGGGGACACTATGCTCCAGACCAGAAGTGTATCCCTCACTGGTAAGATCAGACCATAAACTAATCTCACTGGATATTCACATCCCGACCCCACCCCCTGCCCAGAAAACCACAGTGAAAAACTTCTCTAAAGCAAATTTCACACGCCTCAAAACAGAGGCGAAATCATTCAAAGCCCCCAGGCGTGTGGAAAATACGGCCCAGACCGCAGAATCCTTTATAAACGCATTCTATGAACACCTTCAGGAATGCATGGATCATGCAATCCCAAATAAAACCAAGACCCAATCCTCCAAAGGCAGACGTCCTGTTTGGTGGACCCCAGCCATAAACAAACTATACAATAGAAGGAGGAAGCTACTACATGATAGAGCAAAATCCCAAAAAGGGAAGGCATCTCTGATCAGTATTAGCAACAAACTACGGGCACTCATAAAATCGTCTAAGGCCAGCTTCGAGAGAAAAATTGCACAGGACACTAAGGATAATCACAAGGCTTTCTTTAGTTATGTTAGGAACCTGGGTGGGAATTCCCAGATATGCTCAGAATTAGTCCAAAATGACAAAAAATGCACCGAGCCCACAGACATTGCCAACATCCTAGCTGACAGGTTCAGTGCAAACTTCTCTCCCCTCTCCCCACCAAAAGGACAAATATCTATCCCAACAGAGTGCTGCCCCCCTGACATCTCAGATGCTTAGGTAAGAGCCGCCCTCTCCAAAGCAAAAAACACAGCATCAATGGGACCAGATGGTGTCCCGGGCTGCGTCCTACATGAACTCCAAGAAGAGCTAAACCCAAACATAAAACTACTGTTCAATCTTAGCCTTACTACAGGATATGTACCCAAAGAGTGGCATACAGCAACAGTGGTCCCTCTCCACAAAGGTGGTACCTCAACGGATCCTGGAAACTATTTCCCCATAAGCCTGACTAGCTTGGTCTGCAAAGCTATGGAAAGGATTATCATGGACCTCATAAATAAAGATATTGGGGACCTACAGACACTGGATCCTACCCAGTTTGGCTTTGTTAAGGGCAGATCCTGCCTCTTAAACCTGGTCGATTTCTTTGAAACAGTCACCAAGGCCATTGGAGGGAAGGTGGTCCACACAGCCTACCTGGACCTTGCAAAAGCCTTCGATACAATACCCCACTCGGGCATTATAGATAAGCTCACCAGCTTAAATATAAACCCCTATGTCACTAGATGGGTTGCAAACTGGCTCAAGGACAGAACCCACATGGTTAGAATTGCTGGAGCCATGTCAGACTCCAAACCAGTTACAAGTGGCGTCCCACAAGGCTCAGTCCTGGGACCTCTCTTGTTCGGTATATATTTCTTGGCGGTACAGGCCAACACGGAAGGACTGTGGCTGACCAAGTTCGCAGATGACTGCAAACTGGGCGCCATAATCTACTCTCCAGCCGACACAAGCATCCTCCAAAAGGGCCTCATAGAAACAGACAACTGGTGCCAGAGCCATGGCCTCAAGCTAAACGCCAAAAAGTGTATAGTCATCCCCTTTAGCAAAACAAAGTGCCCACAAATTACCACATAGGTGGTAATCCATTAAGTACAGAAGAAGTAATTAGGGACCTGGGGACCCAAGTTGATAGCAATCTCTCATTTGACAACCACGTGGCCAAAGTGGTTAGAAAAACATTTTATATAGCCCACCTAATCATGAAGGGATTCACATCTAGATCAGGGGAGGTCATTGTACCTCTTTACTCATCCCTCATCAGGCCCATAATTGAGTACAATGCCCCTTTTGGGATGTACCTTACCAGATACCTGCAGCAACTGGAAAGACCCCAAAAGTACCTCACCAAGAGGATCAAAGGGCTCAAACAGATGCCATATGCTGCCCGGTTAAAGAAACTCCAGCTCTACTCAGTGGCATACCGCCTGCTCAGAGGCGATCTGTGCCTGACGTATAAAGCCATGTCCAACCCGGAATTAATGGACATGCTGCACCTCAGAAAATCCAAATCCCATCGAGCTACGCTCGAGACTTGAACCTCAGCACTGAAATAAATAGGACATGCTGGAGGGACAGATTCATAACCCAGAGGCTCCCTTCACTCTGGAATAAAATCCCAGTCCAGGTTAGGCAGAGTCCCACATTGACTCTCTTCAAGAGGAATCTTGATGAGTGGATGGGAGATCGTAGGTTTACCCCAGCCAATACTTCTGTGTCACTGTTAGACAGAGGAACAGTATACTAACCTCAAAAAAAGGCATAGCAAAATTAATTTAAAATGGGTGGCGAAAGCCAAACACACTCTGGCTAGGCTTATAAATGCCCTAGGGCAGATAGCCTAGTATGAACCTATGAACCTATGAACCTATGAACTTAATTCCATGGCTACGTACTCTGTAGTGGGGCATATTCCATCCCACGGGCCTCCTGGATCCACTGGTCCAGTTGATCCTCCTTGCGTCTCTTCAGGTCTGAGTAGTGGTGTCTGACCTGCTCACCAGTCCGAGGGACGCCTGTAACACTGATGAGTTCATGAGCTAGACGGTTCCAGGCTTCCGCTTTGTATTGGGTACCCTGGTACTGGCCCCGCAGGAGTCTATCCTCATGATTATGGACAAGAAGCCAAACCATTACGTTTGACTCAAACAAATGAGGCAAAAGAAGCAAACGAACCAAACGAAAAAAAGCAGGAAAGCCAACAGCTGTAGACGTATACTATACAGCAACCTCGGACAAAGTTCTTTAACGTAGAAACAGTTTAAAATAAACACTTTCACGTTTTCATCACTCTAAGTAAAGTAACTTCTTCAGAAAATAAACAGCGGCTACACAGTAACCGCTGAATTTAAAAATTGTTACATGAGGTCATGTGATAGTAACAGACAATGGCTTAAAGACAAAGCGATCCAAAAATAATTTACAATACAAATGTGGTCCCTAATGTTATTTAAATGTTAAAATATTATTCAAATATTGGTTAGATGTTAGTTAAATGTTATTTCCACTCAACGTAACCAGTTCATGACCATAATATTCTAGTATCTACAGTGTAACAGTGGTATTTGAATAATAAATGTAAAATGTATCTTTCCAACTTACAGTGTAGGAATCTACAAACCCCAATAATCTCAATAACAAGTCAGCGAAAAGATATTAAAGTATACCTGGCATCACAAAATGTAACTACTGATAAAACTCTCATGGACTAACTGCTATTAAAGTTAAACATTAAAGTTATTAGTCAACATAATCGACTATTCACATATAATTATTAATATTTCAAATACAGTCAGGTAAACTAATCACAATAAGTTCATCTCATAAGATTTTTTAGTTTTAACAAACATGAAATATTACAATTCTCATTAAGACCAAGAAATGAAAATGCATTCAAGCCTAATTGCCATTCAAGTTCACGTACTTCAAGAAGTACTGGGTGAGGACCACCCCTAATATCTGGTACTAACTGGTCTATAGCTTGGAATCCAAAAGTGTGTCCTTCATTTAAAGAAATATGCTTTGCTAGAGCATTTTCTTTTCTGTTTTTACTAATTGCATATGAGTGTTCATAAATTCTCTCACGGAACTTCCTATCCGTTTTACCTATGTAAAACGCCGGACAAAGATTGCAAGTTGCTAAGTAAATAATACCTTTGGATTCACAATTCAGTTTGTGATTAATATAAAACTTGCCAGTATCTCTTACTCTAAATGAGTTACCAGTTTTTATGTATCTACACATCCTGCATGCCCCACATGTAAGTGTTCCGTTAAGTCTCAAACTAGGCTTAGTGTTTTAGCTTCAGAGAAGCTTTCTAAATTAACTCCTCTTCTATAAACAATTTTAGGTGACTGTCCGACTCTATTCATTAATAAATAGTCCTTATGTAAAAAAGACCAATTTTTATTGAGGATAGATTTTACTTGTTCACTATCATTATTAAAAGGAGTTATAAAATACACTCTACAAGAGGCTGGCTGCCTAGCTTGACAGTGTGTGTCAATTTCAGTAGGATTAGTCAGAGTGTCATTCAAGGAAAAAAGCAGTTGTTTAGTGTCAAAGGTACTAGATGTTATAGAGATCCCATCAAGTTGTTGCTCTTGAACAACTATACTTAATGGTAGTAGTGGTTGAACAACCCCTCTACGACGTTTACTACTAACTTCTTCAGTTAAGTCATCAATTAGAGAAATAGGGTAACCTCTATTAAAAAAAAAATGTCCTTTAAAAGTTTACATTACTTTTGACTCCTCAATGCCCCAACGTTGCACTCGAAATCGAGAGCCCTCTCCAGCACTGGCCATGCTGCCTGCAGATGGGAGCTACAACCAGTTATGGCAAGTATTCCCACCTATGGAACTTAAATATGCCTCATTTACCGCACTTATTTGTGATTGGCCAGTTTTGAAAAAACTCAGCTGAAGGCACACCTGCTTAGCAATGGGTAAACTTCCATTGATATGTATGTGTGTGTTGAAAGTGCATGGTTATGAAATGCTGTCATGGCTTAGTGGTTCAGTATTGTGATTATGGTGCACAGTATCCCGGGGCCGAGCCCTGTCATTGCTTTTTATTTTACTACTGGCCAGACCGGCTAGGAGGTGTGGCTGTGTTTAGCCAACTTTGCTCAACTTTGCCCGACTTTGCTCTACATTGCTCGATGTTGCACTGGTTAGCGCGGAGCGCAACTCCATGCAAACATGTTCTGTTTGCGCTACTTGGTGCGATGCGCAGTAACGTGCAAAGCCATTGCACTAGTTAACGCAGTGCTTAGCTACGAGCAATTACATTTAAATATGTAACCTCGAAAGAAGACTCCACTGCCGCTCTCTGACTCTTGCTCATTGCTTTACCCAATACAAAGAGTGGGAAGAGAATGTGAGAGCAATAGGACTAATCAGCAGTCATGTCATATATGTGGCTGCTGACTAAACAGTCCAATCAGACTCGGATCCCTGGACCGAAATTGATGCTGTTGATTCCTGCAGTCTCTAGTTAATCTGCACTGTTTTTAAAGCAGTCCAGCAATGATGTGTGTGTTTTTTTTTTTTTTTTTGCTAAAGCGGAACTTGAGCACACATGCACTCTGCTCTGAGTTTTATGAATACTTGTTACAAGCCACCTGACTGCACCCCCTCATATGCCTAATTCGCCTTAATGGTGGCACCGGCCCTGCTACTGGGTATCAACATTTTTCCATATTTAGGCAACTTGCTTATCTTTGCAGAGTCTTTTTCAAAGTATCAGGAATCTGTCAGTTGGGTGACAGATGTGTTACACAAGCTGGAATTCCAAGAGAACATTCAAAAGTGTTTTTTGACTCCTTCACACAGGATTGTATTCTTGGAGTGTCTGCTGGACAACTCAGTTCAAAGAGCTTTTCTTCCACAGGAAAAACATAGCCTATATTTAGATCTTTTTCTAAGGTTTTCCAGTCACTTACTGCAAGGGAATATCTCAGGATTTTGGGTCTCATGGCATCTATGATTCTCATGTTATCCCTGACAAGTCTCCACATGAGAAAGATACAAAGATATTGGAAGAATTTTTTACCCTAGCACTAGCATCCCCTTTGTCATTTCAAATCCTAGTGCTGGGGTTTGTCAGAAGAGAAATAATTTGTTGGAGACAGCAGATATTCTTAAAACCAGGTGTGACTTTCTCCCTCTCTGCTCTGAAGTGATCAGTCACCATAGATGCCTTGGATTTTGCTTGGGGAGCAGTTTCAAGAGGGATAAACATGCAAGGTGTGTGTGACACCAAGGACAGATGCAAGCACATAAATATACAAGAGATGTTTGTCCTGATCAATGTACTCAACTCTCTGAATCATTATTGGCCCCTGGTATCTCTTCAAGTTGAAACAGACAATATCATTGTCATGTGATATATCAACAAATGGGGGAAATCCAGATCATGCCCTCTTTGTAGATTAATTATGTTAGCTTGGCATATAGCTTTATAGTATATTTTCACTCTACAGGCAACCTACATTCCTTTGTGTGGCAGACGAGCTGAACAGGACAAGGGTAGACCTTCACAAATGGAAACTTGATAAGGGGCATTCCAAGATTTGATTCATCTTTTGGGAGTTACTCAGGTAGACCCATTTGCTTATTCTCTGAACAGTCAGATTTCAAGAGTCTGCTCCAGGACTCAAAGCAAGAAGGCCTGGAAGATGGATGCCTTTTATTTTCCTTGGACAGGAATGTTCCTATATGCTTTTCCAAGATCATTGTGGTGACTCCTTTCTGGCCAGGCAACTTGGTTCTCACTTCTTTTGGAAATGACCAGGGGCAGTTACCACAAGCCTCCTCCAGACTGGATTTAATCACACAAGAACAGAGTTGTTTCATACACCCCAGCCCCAATCAACTTCAGCTGGCTACCTAGATAACAGGGTCTTAATTCCCTTTAGGCACCTGTTTATTGAGAGCATGCATCAGGTACCAATGGAGGGAAGAAAGCCTGCTACTAGAAAATCATATATTTGTAAACTCACACATTTTCCATTTAGTGCCAACAACATATCCAGCACCCATTCAAGGCTAGTTTTCTAGTTTTACAATACTGGTGCCAGTTACTATCCTATGGGCTTGCTTATACCTCTATCAAGGTTCATTTATTGGCCACTTCATCATGTCTTCTCAAGGATTCTCCTCTTTCAGTGCATTTTCATGTCAAAATATTGTGGGTGGGAGTTTTGGATAACAGACACTCTGCCCTCCAGCAGAGTTGCAGCAGTGAGGAGAAGAGTGCATTCAGACAACAGTTGCCTGATCTACTAGATAAAGCAGGACAACAGGAATTGGTGTTCATAATGGGTGACTCGAATATACATATTGAGACAGCCAGAACAGGATATGAGGACAGTGTCAGTCAACATGGGTGGTGCAACAGTAATAAAGAAGGATAGGCCATTCTAGACTTCTGTCTGGCAAATGACTTAATGGTAGCCAGCACATGGTTCAGAAAAATAGACAGTCACATGATCACATACAAAAATGGTCAGCATGTAACTCAGGTAGAGTTTGCCCTAGTAATGAAAGGGCACTGGGATAGAATCAGCCATTGCAAAGTCATTCCCAGGGAAACAGTTGGCCTGCAGCATAAATCACTGGTTGTCACAATTTACTGCAAGCAGTGGTCAGAGAAGGCTCTAAGGCCAACAGAGACCAGACCTGGAAGTTAATTGGATAGAAAGCTAACAATAGGATTTATTCAGGACTCTAGCATCACAAGAAAAAGAGGAAATAGGTGGAGATGTAGAAGAATAGCAGCACCTCAAAACAGCACAAGTAAAGACTACAGAACAGATATGTGGCTGAGCCAGGTATGGAAATAAGGAACATAAGGACAGCTGGTGGTGGAATACAGAAGTCCAGAAAGTCATCAAAAGGAAGAAGAAGTGCAGAAAAATGTGGGCGATAGAAAAGGCAGACTAGACTAGGAACAATGGTTGTCTAACAAAGAGGTTAAGAGAGAAGTTGCAATAGCAAAGAATAAGGCATCAGAGGCACTCTGGAAAGTGACTCAGTAGACTGCTCAAAAAAACTCTATCAGGTTGCAAGGCAAAGACAGAAATATAGAGACATACACAGACACCCTTCATAAGGGATTTCAGTAACAACCTGCTCACTAGTCCATGTGACATCAAAGGCAGATGGAATTCCAGCATCTTCTGAATGAATAAAAGACCACAGAAGCTGTACTGCCCCAGACACAGCCTACAGTGAGACAAGAGCAGGAGCCCACCTTAGAAGAAGTAAGAACAGCAAGAATCAGATGGGCTCAGCCAACTGACACAGAGTGACAGCTGTAGAGTATGCCAGAAGAATGCCAAATAAGCTGAAAAGTGTGGTGTACAAAACCTGGGCAGTAAAGGCAGAGCAGATGAGGAAGCTAGAGGTGATGGAGCTGAAGTGTCTAAGACAAGTGGTAGGGTACACTCTTTGTGACAGATGAAGAAATGAGGACATACGATCAGAAGCCATAGTAGCTCCAATTACAGAAAAAGACACATGCAAGAAAGCAGAAGACAATCTGAGGAAGAATATTTAGGACAGACAGGTATAAGGCAAGAGGAAATGAGGGCATCTAGCAAAGAGGTGTATGGATTGTGTGAGAAAAGACCTGCAATAGTCACGCATGCATGTCAAAGAAGGTAAGAGAGTGGCACTGAATAGGGAGAAATGGTAACAAATGACACCACACCCAACCCCATGTAGAAAATGGGAAAAAGGGGTTTAGTGATGATGATGATTTTGGATAACAGACCTCCAAGAAAACCAGTGGCCCCTCCTTCAGATCTTAATTTTCTGTTGCTTCATTTGAACTAGCTAATCTGTTTAACTTGAGGTTCCTAACATGGAAGCAGTTTTACTGATTGCTGTGCAAGAAGGGTATCTGAGTTACAAGGTCTTATGGTGAGTTAACCCTATCTTATTTTTCCAGAGGGACATGGTTTCTTTGTGAACTAATCCTTCTTTTATGCCAAAAGTGGTTTCCAAGTTTACTTTAAGCCAAACTATCCTTCCCTCCATTTTCTTTCCTGAACCTAAAATTGAGGGACAGAGGATACTCCATACCTTAGATGTCCATAGACAACTCAGATACTATCTTAACAAAAGTAGATAGTTCAGACCTTTGGATTCATTGCTCATTTCTAGTGAAGATAAAAAGAAGAGAAAACTTCTGACAAAACAGACTATTTTCTCATGGTTGTCCAAGACATATTTTATACTCACCACAACAAAAACATTCCAGGCAGGGTCAAGCCCAACTCTGTCAGGGCCTTGCCCTTCATCTGTGGTTTTTTGGAAAGGCTTTGATTCTAGAAGCATTCTAGCAGCTGTAATTTGATCCTCTGTACATATGTTTAAAAAGCACTATAAGTCTGATTAATTCTCTAGGTCTAGTTCCAGCTTTGCTAGCGAAAAAAATCTGAAAGAAGGAAGGAAGGTGCTGCATTCTGTACTTGCTGTACTGGACTGGAACCAAAGTCTTCTTAAGACACAAAGTCTTGCTGGGTATTTACTGCTGAATCAAAGACACAGCGCTTTGCATAACCGCATTGTGTTTAAAGCACCAAGCCTTGCAAATTGCACACTGATAAAGAAATATATTTTGCAACACAATACTATTTTACTGTAAGCACAGTTACTAATAAATAACTTATTTTTATAACAAACAAGACATACAACTGTTGTTTACAAATTTAATTTACAAAGTTTTTTTCTTCACAACCAATATAGATGATGGCTTTATGGCTTTCCATTCTCCAGTTACCTCGGAACCTAAGTTCCTACATACCTCTAACAAAGCTGAATTTTAACAGTCTACTTATACTGTTCTTCGCATGCACTTAAGATTCTGTTTTTCCTTTTGATGTCGTTATTGGGCTTTTGTGGGAAATCACATAATGTCTGTTTTTAGACGTTTCTATTATCCTTCTATGATACCATTTAATATTTATTTGTAAGCACTTCTGCTGATGTGAGAATGCACACAATATTTGTCTTTCAGAATTGTTTTCTTGCTGATTCTATCAAATTCTTTGATACTGTGGGTGAGCATGTTTTTGAAGGAAACAGCTTGTACTAAAAAGCCATGTCCATTGTAAGACAGCACATCAGACTTTTTTTCTGATATTGTGACAAACATGTCTAAGGAAACATCTGTGAGAACACATCAAACTCTTTTGCTGCTGATACTGAGAAAACATGTCTTTCAGGAAATACCTTGTGTCCATTAATAGATGTTCCTTGTTTTTCACTTATTTCAGCCAGAGCTATGTCACACTGCATGAATTTCATTTTACATCGCTAAGCTCTATGCCTACATTCAAGCAAGCTTTTTATTCTATGCTTTATCTTTCAGCATATTTGTAGCAGAATTAATTTTAATATTTTATTCACAGTTCACACTCTAACAGCTAGGACCATTCTTTAGGAACTCCTGGACTATTGTCCTGTCACCTTCCAAATGTATTAAGCTAGGGTGATCTATCCATGTACCTAAAGCTACTGCAGCAATGATCAATATGATGAGCATAGAAATGCTGTGTAAGTAAACTTAAGATAACAGTGGGTGTTCGAATGATCACTACTGCAGTAGGTGCTCCATTCCTCCATTCCTCTTGTTTTTTTGTTTTTTTTTGGTCTGTTGTTTATGAAAGGGTGTGGATATTTAATTTTTTGTTATCTCTAGCATTGTCTTTTCAAGGCTCAGTCTCCCTGTCTCTATTGGCATGAAAGCTGTGACTTGCTTGGTGCCCAAATCTGTCTTTTCTGCCAACTCAGCTTGAGATGACTGATGGTTTGGACACTTGGGAGGTGCCCTGAAGCTTTGGAAGCTGGTCAGCTTTTATACTCAATGCAAGATATAACCCATATAGCTTAGGCTACTGCAGCAGTGAGCATTCAAACATCAACTGTTATGGTAAGTTTACTTACATAACTGCACTTTTTATTTCATATATGAGTTCCAATTGTGAAGTGAATAATAGTGATAATTCTTTTGAATGAGCATTGCTTTTGAAATATAATTCTATTTCACCAACTGTGAAGAAATTATTAGAAACAACTGAGGCATTTTTAAATGCAATGATGTAGTCTGTAAAGATGTGGGTGAAAACCCCCAGTTTGTTTATAAAACAGCACATAATTTGAAACAGTAATTTAAAAAGAAACAAAAACAATCCGAAAATATATATCAGTCCAAAAATATCTATTAACACCAAGATTACTAAGAAGTGTGGCTATTGTTCTCAATGCCCTGTTATTTTAGAGACAGAATAATTGTATTGTAGAAACTTTTGGAATTTTAAATTTGTTATAGTTGAGATAGTGTCCCAATTCATGAGGGAGTAAATGGCTTACAAGAAGCCTATGTAGCAGTTAAAGCTTGATGCCACCCCACCACCACAGGTCTTAATGAGACTATTTCTATTATTCATGTCCTAAAGATAAGAGCTGCTAGTAATGTTTAGCAGTAACAGCCTTTGTCATGTGTTTTTATTTATGATCATTTTTTGTGTTCTCACTTTGTTAACAAATTCCCATAATTATTGTGACTGTTTTTCTTTTGTTTCCTTTTTTAATGTGATGATATAACAGCAAGGGAGGATTCATTTATTTACATGGCTCTGATAAATTCCTTGTAATCCTAATGGGGCAAAAGCTTTTGGCTTAACCTTTTATTATTTTTATTAAACATAATTTTTTCACTATTTTTCTGTGGTTTCTGACATATTCTTTATGCACCATCTACTGCAGGTTATTAACTAGTAATGTCATTCAGGGCTGCCACTTTGCACTGTCACTGCTTGAAAGATTTGTAATTCTATATCAAATTCAAGTCCTCAAAAGACCAGATTCTTTGCAGGACCCATTAGCCATTCCCCTAGTATTGACACTTCCATTTCATCTTAATGTCTTGGAATTAGCAGACACCCTCCTCTGTACCATGAGACTTTCTACCAGTGATTATAAAATCATCAAAATAGTGTTCGGTTTCCAGCTGTGTTCCCCTCTTTCCCAGATCCAGTGGAGTACAGATGTGAAATGTTCAAAGGGAGCACAGGCTATGGAGAACCTCATAGGCATGGCCTTTTCAAATACAAGTTTGTTTCTAATGTCATGCCGAGAAAGTGTCACACTTTCTCCCACAATGACAATAGATGGATAGCAAACTTGATGTTCAGTCTTGACGGTGATGATCTTATAGCCTTCTTTTGACCTACCTGGCATTAATCATCCAAATAGGTAAGCTGGAATTTAGCTGCCTCTTTATATATTGTGAACTTAACAGAGCTAAAAAAAAGGTAGAAATAATGAATTAATAGAAATTCATACCTACGTACATTAATCAGCTTTATTCAGAGATAACCAGCAACTCATGCTACTTAATATAGCTCTTTTAGGGAAAGAGAGGTGATGTACCAATCTTTACTCACTGTACCATGTCTTTCACACCAAAATCAGTGGGGAGACATTAAAACATGCAGGCATCCTGATAGGTGCCACTGACTCAACTATTTTTTTTTTCAAGAAATGCCATGAAGGATTATTTCTTTCCCTTTAAGAACTTCAAGTTCTACCATGCATCACCAGGCATATCTAGGTTTGTCTGGAATGACAGACTTTTCTTATCCACATCCACCTGGTTCTTTGGTGCTTGCTTTGTAAATACTGTGTCCCCATTCCGTACAATGGCATCTGTGCTTCCCCAGAGAAGACGCCCTATCTCTGCACCTCTAGTTCAGGTATTCTAATTCATTGTCTTCCTCTGCAGCTCCAGAATGGCATTGGTACTGCTGTCTGGCATCTATATCACTTTTTTTCTTTCTCAAAGCATTTGCAACTTCTGTGAGGGCTGCTTCATGCACATACTTGTTAATGAATTTCCAGAGTAGCTAGATACACATACAAGTATTAAATGCCAAACCTATTTTTGGCATGGAATTGTGCTCCTCGGGTACTGGCCTAATGTTGCTTCTATCAACCATAGCCCTCAGTCAAAGGCTAGGGTAAAGCATATCCCACATAAGGTGCTTGCCGACTAGCATGGTATTACTGAATTTTATAACTGTACAGTAACACTGCATTGTCCCTCTCAATTTTTAAGCATCTTTAATCTTTAATAATAAAAAAGTGGGAAAGTATAGAGGAGATTAATTCTGCATTTTTTTTAATAACAAACTAGCATCAGGCGTAAATTACCTGCCATCTAATTATCTCAAGTCTTGGCATTTCATTTGTTCAACTTCCATTTATCCAAGGTTGCAAGCATAGCCATAAGGTCCTTTACTCCCTGGGTTATCCTGCTCAACAATCATCAGTATCCTGCTTTTGTCCATTAAATTAAATATGTCATTGCATTCTCTTTTCCAAATTTTCTCTTTTAATCACTTATGTGTCAAAAATGGCAGCTTCCGCCAAATCTTCTAGGACATATTCCTAGTATGTACTAACCCTGTTCCATCCCCATGCAGAATTAATGGTCAGAGAGGTGCCACATTAGAAGGAGATGTAGCATCTATTCTTAGAAATATTGCACATCCTAGAACTTCCAAATCTAGGAATGTAGCTGTCAGGCTTTCCTGGTTACTACAAACAATACTCAGCTTGTTTGTTAACCTAGCTAATCTTATACTAACAAAGAAATCTGCAAAAGAAAAGTAGTTATCTTAAACAACATTAAATGTGTCATTAAGTGGTTCCATTTGACCACCAATCTGCAATTACAGCAAACACCAAGCCTTTGCTCACACACACACACATATATATATATATATATATATATATATATATATATATAGATATATATATATATACCTGTATTTCACCTTATTATTGTATCAGCTAGCTCAGACATCTTTCTAACAGACAGAACGCCTCTATTTTTCAACCTAAGTAGCAAGAATACACATATAGTTTGTCCTAGCCACTCAATGTTCAAACATCGTCACCTATTTTTCAACCTAGATATTGCAATTTGGATATTAAAGTTTTAACGACAAAAAATGCTTTTTTTATCTTCTATTGTCTGTACTTTGGCGGGCTTTTTAAACCAATTTTCTGATTGGTCAGTTGTATCTATTTATTGCACTACACCTGAACTGCACTTTATTTTCTGAAGAAGTTCTAAAAATAAAAGAACGAAAGCACTCAAAATGTTTTTCTCTCAGACCTACTCTGTGTTTTCTTCTGCAGTTTCTATTATGCTTAAACTATACTCTCATTTTTTAGGGGGAGAATGGAGGTGAAGGTTGGTGTCTGCTTACTGCCATGGTCTTCGCACTAAACATGGCAGATATAGCATGTTTACTTGCTACAATTTGCACCACCCCCCAGAATAGATTCAGACTTTGGACATTATACATCTTATAATAAAAACTGAAATCAAAGTAATGCTAAAATCAACAATGACCCATCTAGGCTACAGGATCCAGATTGTATATATAAAACCATATCCTAACCTGCAAGCCATGAAATGCCATTTTCTTACTATTCAGTTTTTCTATAGAGACACTTTTTTAATATAACTCTTATTATGTTGGTTATGAAGAATGTGTATGTGCCTTTAAATATGCACCCATAATTTATACTGCAATATATAACATGGAAATATATTCACAGTAAATAACTAGATAAGATAAACCTGTATTTTTATGTATGTGATACTGTCTCCAGTGTTTCATTCAACTTACTGTATATCTATATCTATACACATGTGTATATATATCTAGATCTATCACTATCTATCTATCTATATATATATATATATATATATATATATATATATATACATACATATATATATATATATATATATATATATATATATATATATATATATATATATATATACACACAGACACACACAGACACACACACACACACACACACACACACACACACACACACACACACACATATCTATCTATCTATATATATATATATATATATATATATATATATATATATATATATGTGGGATCTGGACAAATGCTCGACTAGCATATGTCTGAATCACAAAACATCGAACACACATACACGAAAGCGCTTAACATCGACAAGCGCTTCCATGTATGTGTGCCTGTTTCATAGATTGGACTACAGTGCGGGTAAGGGAAAATTCCCTTTTTCCCACTGTAGTGCGATCTCGGAGTGAGAATAATTAAGTAGGGGGGGTGTGGGGACTGCAGGGGGGCAAAGCCCCCCTGCAGAAACGTAGATTTTTTTTTTTGAACTACACATACACGGAAGTGCTTTTCAATGTTAAGTACTTTTGTGTATGTGTGTTTGATGTTTTGTGATTCGGACATATGCTAGTCGAGCATGTGTGCTAGACCCATATATATATATATATATATATATATAGTTATATATATATATATATATATATATATATATATAGTTAGATGGATATATATATATATATATATATATATATATATATATATAGATAGATAGATATAGATAGATAGATAAATAGATAGATAGATATAGGATCATAGGATGTTACTAGGCTAACAACCCCAGGGCCCTTACAAGCCTAGCCAAGTTTAACCCATGTTCCCAAGTGTGTCTGATTCAAGCAGTCACTAAAATCAGCAGCTATTTCCCCTTTCCAAGAGGGCACAGGTGGAACCCCCACGGTCAGTTTCCGGTTACCCATCCAGTCATCCAAATTACACTAAAATAAGACCAACAAGGGGCTTTGTTTAACATGAATAGGAAGCTTGTTCCAAAGGTGGGGCAACCTCTGTGAGACAAATCTGTCTCTCCAACAAGTGAGTTCTGTTTATGTGACAATGTGGCATACGAAGTTAAGGTCCTATGAGCAATTGACCCATGTGCCATTTGACTTGCGAATGTGCAGCATTTCCATTAAAGTTGGTTCAGAGATTACTCTATATGCAAGGCACAGGTCATCTCTGGGCAGTCTGTATGACACAGAGTAAAGTTACAATGATTTCAGTCTGTCCACATACGACAGATCTTGAAGACCCTGAATTTTCTTTGTAAGGAACCTTTGTGGTCTCTTCAATTGTGCAAATGCTTGGAAAGGAACATACCAAAGGGAGCATTGTACTCTATTATTGGTCTGATGAGGGAAGAGTACAGGGGGGTTATATCCTCATTTTTTTTGAGGAAATGCCCTTACTTATGAGATGAGCAATATAAAATGCCCTTCTTGCCACTGTGGAGACATGGTGATCGAAGTTAAGGTTGCTGTCGACCTGTGTGCCCAAATCTTTCATACTTAGGGTATTGCTATTGATGTGGTAGTTTGCAGGAATATCACCTTTGCCAAACGGGATGGATTTCAATGATCGCTCCCAGTTTGCAGTCATCAGCAAACTTTATCTGCTACACTCCTTTAGTTTTAGTCTGCACTTCAGAGAAGTGGATTCCGAACAGTAGGGGTCCTGAAACAGATCCCTGTGGAACTCCACTGGTCATGGGTCTGCTGGAGGAGGTGGTGCCCCCTATTTGGCTGTATGAATTCTATTGGTGAATCTGTTTACAATCCACCTGACAATATATTGGTTGATACCCAGCTTTATGAGTTTATCAATGATGCCTTTGTGATTATGTTAAAGGCCTTGGCTAAATCTAGGTATGCTTTTTGCACATATCTGCCCTTGTCTAGAGCTTTGGTGACTGTCTTGAAGAAGTCAGCCAAGTTTATCAGGCATGATCTTCCCTTGACAAAGCCATACTGGGTGGGGTTGAGTTTTTAGAGAGTTCCTATATCTTTGTTAATAAGGCCCATGATGATTTGTTCCATGGTTTTGTGATAAGGCTGGTCAGGCTAATGGGTCTTTAGTTCCCAGCGTCCATGGATGCACCCCCTTTGTGCAAAGAGATGATGCCAGCTGTTTTCTATTCTGCTGGGATGAAGCCAGTGCTTAGGCTGTGATTGAGAAGTGTACCCAATGGTGATGCTAATTCTTGTTTTAACCCATGTAAAACACAGCCTGAGATGATGTCTGTTCCCACAGAAGCTGCATTTTTGGCCTTGGAAATGGCATTTAAGACCTGCTCCTCAGAGATACTAGGTGGGGGACAAGTCTTAGAGATACTTTGGGGTATATCTGGTGGGAACAGAGGAGTGAAGTTTTCACTGAACCTGTCAGCCAGCAGGTATGCTATATCTACAGGTTCTGTATATGTATTACCATTAACTACAAGTTCAACACAAATCAGGGCCTTACCTTTGAGGTTACAGATGTAAGTAAAGAATGCCTTGTGGTTATCCTTAGTAAAGGAACCAAATTTGATTCATAGTTAGCTTTGGAGGATGTCACTAAGAGTCTTATTTCCTTGTTTAAGTTGAAAAGGGAGGGTTTTCAGTTTTGAGACCGTTCATTCCTATTCTTAGACAGCAATTTAGTTTTCCTATTATATAGCCTATTAATGTCAGTTGTCCACCAGACAAGTTTGTTTTCCTTGAAGATATTGCTTTGGTTATATCAGTTATGGCAGAGTCAATACAATTGTACAAGTGCTCATATAAAGCATTGATGTATAACTCATCATAAGTGTCTGTTCCATCAGTTGGGGGCTATGAAGTTATTTATGCTGTCATGTAAGAGGTTGTAATTGGACTTGGAGAAGTTTATTATTCTATTTGTTGCTGGAGGGGGGTCTTGTGTTATAGTTAATTCTAGCAAGACTGATTTGTGGTCAGATCTCACCAGGGATAGCCACACACTGGGGGTGGTGCAGCTGTCCCCCATGTTGGTCAGCACCAGATCCAGGATATTTGAGCCCCTTGTGGGTTTGTCAACCAGCTGGTCCAGGGAAATGCAGTTAATGAAGGCCAGGAACCTTTCGGCAAGTGAGTTAGAACACATATAATTTACCCAGTCAATGGATGGGTAATTAAAGTCACAAAAAAAAACAGGGTGTTTGGTTGTATCTTGATTGACTTAAGTAGATTCAAGTAGGCTGAATGGATGTCTTACTTCATGTAGGGGTGCTGTAGCTGGCAATGACCCAAAGAGGGGGTCTCACCTACAGTCAGTTGCACTTGAAGTAATTCAGGGGAATCATGCTGTTTAACCAATCTAGAGGTGTATTTATCTTTAATGAGTATTGATACACAGCCTTCTTTATTTCTCACAACTTCAGTTTGTGGTCTGAATGTGTGGAAGGAAATGTAACCTGGTATAGCTGGGTGCTCTCTGCAGCCTTAAAATAGGTCTTAGTGACTGCACATATATCAGCATCTTTCAAGGTGAGGACTGGTTCCAGTGAGTGCAGTTTCTGGTTAGACTCATAGCATTTAGCAGCATAACCTTGAGGTTGTTTTTAGAGGGAATCTTTATGTCTGGAATTCTGTTCTTTTGACATTGCCTAAAAAGGCACTATGGGAGTGGTACGAGCCTTAGCCAGTAACCGAATTCCCAGGTGTGACAGATGAAGACTATCTCTGACAAAGCACTGAGGTCTGTCTACCGTGTCTTCCCAGGCTGACAGATACTGGATCCCCTTTGAAAAACACCTGAAATGAGGGCAATTGTTGAAGTTAATAATTTTTTGTTTGTACTGAATTATCATTCCAGGTGAAGGTAAAATGCTGCTTAAGGGTAGAGGCAAACTTGCCTGAGACACATAATCAAATAGCTCAGTCATGTCTCTCTTCATATAGTCCAGTGAGATAAGTCTCAATTTGTTCACATCAACATAGACTTTTGGAGTCATAACATCAGATGCTGTTGAGAGACTTTATTGCAAGTGTGATGTGGTGGATCCTGGCACCTGACAGGCAGCTGACCATGACTTTTTCCTTAAACAACCTGGTGAGAGGGACATCTGTGTGTCTCACAACTGAATTGGCTATGACTAAGATGCTTGTTTTTGTGTTATGGCTTAGGGGTTTGACTGGTGAGTCACTGGTGTGTGATATATTATGTGTACTAGGTCCTGCAGAGGATGTATTATGTGAATTGTTCTTGTGTTTGATTTCAGAGGTCTCTGATGTTTATGTAAGCTTCTGGTAAGGATCTCTGCATATGTAAGTTTAAGTGCTGTTGGTTTAGTAGGTGCAAGAGGTGAGGTGTGCATGCTGACAACCAGATAAACTGACTGATGAATGAGAGAGCCTGGATTCTAGGTTCTTGATGTAGATGCATTTCTTATGTAATTAATTTATGTGGACTAGAAGAAGTGGGTTGTCAGTGTACATGAAGTAATTGTTACATTGTCTCAGGATGCCCATGTCAACCAAGGTGGCTGGAGAAACTGCAGGAAATTGCAGTCCATGATGCTAGGTAAGTTGATGTGGTCAGAAAACAGGGAGAGAATAGGAAGAACCAGGTAAGGTAGAAGACAGGAGAAGTGGGCAAAAATACAAAAGGCTGGTGGGCAGCATCTGTGTTAGTATCACAGGAGCTTCGCTGAATTTATCACCTGTCAGTGAAGGACAATCACAAGAACTCAACAATGGAGTGCCAGCAGAGTACTAAGGGAAAATTTGAGGGCAGAAGTGCTTGTGTCTTTAACCTCCAATGGTGCCCACCACAGGTCAGCAGTGCATGATGCACAAACAAGCGTAAACCTGCGCAAATACAGTGCTTATGTAGCAAACTGATTTAAACATATTATCCAGTAAAAAGGTTCAGAACTGATCCCTGTTCCAGCAACCTTCAAACAGGTTAGTTCTAACTGCACACTCCTGCCAGTAAGGTGCAGGGGAACCATTTCCAACAAAAGATGGCCTGGTTTAGTGCTCAACTTATACAAACAGAATGAGATTCAGCAGGTCTGAATCTAGTCTATGCCACAGCAAACAAAGTTCAACAATAAAAAAACAGTTCAAATAAGCAGTGATATGGTAAAAATCCAATTCAAGAGTACAATATAAAATAAAAAAATCTACTTAAGTTTTGCAGAGATCAGCAGATGCCTTGGATTGATCAGATAAATACAGCAGAGCAGTAGCTGCTTGCAAAACTCTGTGGAGCTTTCCTAAAACAGGTGCAAACCCATGCAAACATGGTGCTTATGTAGCAAACAAGAGCAGACTGATTTAAACAAATTAACCAATAAAAAAGCTCAAAACTGAGCACTATTACAGCAGCCTTCAGTCAGATGAGTTCTAACTGCACACTCCTGCCACTTGGGTTCAGGGAAACCCTCTGTAACAAAAGATTGCCTGGTTTAGTGTTCAAGTTATGCAAACAGAACTAGATGCAGTAGGTCTGAATCTAGTTTATGCTGCAGCAAATAAAGTGCAACAATTTCAGAAAAAAAAAACAGTTAAAATAAGTAGGCACAATAAGCCTTCAACCATCAACTCCCAGCTCAGAAGGGCAGAAGCTACCGTCACCTCCCACAGAAGTGTAAACCACAAACCTTCTTAATATAAAATAACTGGCCTGAAGCTCAATCACTTACACCAGAATTAAGACACTTTTAGAATAACAGGCACACTAAACCTTTAAGTAGTAATTCCCAACTTAGAGGGCGGTAAGCTACCTCTCCTGCCCCAAGAGCATAAAGTACAAACCTACTTAATGTAAATCAACTTGTCTGAAGCCCAAGTGCTTAAACCAAAATTAAGAGGCTTAGAATAATAGTTACAATTTAATCAGGCTACTAATAAGCAGTAATGAATGCAGTAGAATAAATGCAATTAAACACTTTTAAGAACAAACAGCAAAAGTAAAATAACATAATAAACTAGGAAGAAACACAAATACAGTAAAAGTAGCTGAATAAAGTGCATTTTTAAGCTAAGTGGGAAGGGAGGAAACAGAAGATAATTTGAGATTAAGAAACTAAGGGTGTGGGGGTGGGGGTGGTTTCCCAAACTATCTCTCTGTACTCAGTAGAATGAGCTGATGAGATGGGACTGGGAGGAGTGTCCTGAATCAGATTTATAGTAGGGGTGGGCAATTTCAAAGCCACCATGTTTAAAAATACAACAACAGTTAAGCAGGTGAGTGGGAAAATAAAATGCACACAGAGATCAGCAATGTTCAGGCAGAGTACAGCAAGCAAGCCAAACAAGCACGCAAGCTAAATAAGAAATATTTCTAGCTAAATGAGGAAGGCTATTTCTCAGCACCTCCCACTAATTAGCTGATGTTATTCACTGTTTGCAAAAGAAATCTTTGCTAGCTTTTCTAACTGACCCTAGCCAAGACCTCTTAAATCTCCAACAGAACAGAAAACTTAAAACAAAGCAAATGTAATACATGAATAAGATATAAAATAAAAGTACCCAAACCTTAAATGAAAACTTCAATTCAAAATAAAATGCAGACAAAGATCAGCAATATTCAAGCAGAGTACAGCAAACGAGCTATACAAGCACTAGATACAGATATAGATATGCCTAAAATGATGTCAGTAAAGTCAACTGCAAAAGGCTGACAATGTAAATACTGACACGTTACTAAACATTCATAGAGAAATACCCTTGGAGCATGGAAACAAATATGTATGTATATATATATATATATATATATATGTGTGTGTGTGTGTGTGTGTGTGTGTGTGTGTGTGTGTGTGTGTGTGTGTCTGTGTGTGTAGATTAAACTAATGTTATTAAATATATTGTATATGACATGCACACCTGGGTTTTCTTGTAGCCACAAGTGAAAACAAATATGAAACAAATTAACTAGATATTAGCATGTTAGTTATGTGACATTAGCCACATTTAAATATGTGCTACATTCGTCCTAAAATGGCAGCTATCTTTCAATCCCTCTTCAGATGGATATAAGCCTTTATTGCCAAGTACAATCAAAATGGTTGCTTCCCCTCTAAACTTAATTATACCAGATGTCCATAAAATCAAAAGATTTCCAGGTCTACCTCTTACAAAGCTGGGCAAGGCTCCAGCACAAGACCCAGTATCTGGAGGTAACTCCAAACGGATTGTGGCTAACAATAACGAACAAGGAGAGCTTATTGGCGTTTCCCCCGATGTCGGCGACCTTGATACTGACAATTGTGGAACTTTCAATCCAGCTTCCACCCCTAACGTTTTTAAAGGGGTTGCTAAAGGATTCAATGAAAGTCAAGGCAAGAATACTAATCCTGGACACAAAACTAACAAAACGCAAACGGAGGGAGCGAGGGTTGCAGGTACTGTAACTGCTAACTTTTACAAAGAGACAAAGGATTGGTTACAAACCAAACCTAATTTTAAATTCAATGGTAATAAGAAATGGTACATTGAGAATGGGTCCTATAGGAACAAACTGGACCAACTGTCTAAACTTATGTTTAAATACAGGACCTTGGGTATTGAAAATGAATACCTTAAGGAATGCATTTCTAGGGAAATTGTTCCCAAAGGACTAAGAGTATATAAATTTCCAAATAATGTTAACCCTGGTTCTGATTTTTACAATGAACTTGTAGAAGTTTTTAATAAATGTGGCTTGGATGTGTTGAAATTAATTATTAGAGACAACATTAGAGTGCAAGAGTCTATCCAGAAGGATATAGATATTTTAGACCAGTATATCAAAAATGATTTGATATTTGATATACAGGATGAAAAAAATAAATATTTTGACCTTAGGAAAGATATAGATAATCAATGTGACAACTTGGTTAATAGAAAAATTAAAAAACTGGAAAGAGATGTTAAAGAATATGAGGACCACATTAGTTACCCTAAGCCACAAAATAAGTATTATGGTTATAACCCTGGAATGGAATATAATTATGAGGACCACCAGGGTGAAAACAGTGAAGGGGGGATTAACCCATTTGGAGATAAAGAAATTGAATATGACCAAGCATATCCACCTTTGCGTAGATCAGAGAGGCTAATAAATAGACAAGGCCCACCGCAAAGGAATTTTCAGAAGAGGGGAGGGGGAAGGGGGCAGAGGAGATATTAAATAATACCTTCCTAACCCACCCTGATACCCACACTAGCCAAGAAATACATATAGATGGAATTAAAAATACATATAACAATTATACCATATACAATTTCAGTAGTACTAAAATAGAAAAAGAACACTTTGGATTATTTTCCAAAGGTCTGAAATTCATACCATATAGGAAAGGTGAAATTACCAATAGTTTGCTAGATATAAAAATATTTTTAAGGAAAGTGAACTTGAGTATCATATTCCCTGGAAGAAATAATTATAATGGTGAATTAAGAAAGAAAAGTATCTATAATCCACCCCTTCACCCACAGTTGAGAAATCTGGAAATGGTGGTTGAAAGTGAGGTAAGAAAGTGGCAAAATGAACCTAAATATAAATGGAATTTAAGTAAAAAAGAGGGTGAATTGATGTATGAAATAAAAAAGAACGAAGGCATTAGAGTCATGAAACCAGATAAAGGGGGAGGTATAGTTTTTATGGACAATATTATATATGAGAGTAAAATGAATACTATACTATGGGATGAAACTAAATATATAGTTGTTTCCATTAATGAAATGAATATAGCATATAATAAAATTGACATTAGTCTGAATGACATGCTACAGGAGGAAATCATAGATTATAATACCTATAAGTTTTTAAAAGTGGACAAACCAAGAACCCCCACTATATTTGGTATACCTAAAGTCCACAAAAATGAATGGGACCCACCTCTCAGACCTATAGTATCAGCAGAAGGATCTAAAACATACACCCTTGCTAAATATGTGGATACAAAATTAAAAAGTCTGTGGACAAGACGACCAAGTATATTAAAGGATTCCTGGGATTTTTTAAAAGCAATACCAGAGTTTATAAGGGATGATAACCTGCTTTTTGTCACTATAGATATTGTAGATTTGTTTTCCTGTATTCCATATACTGAAGGTATGGCAATGTTAGAAGAAATAATATATGAAAACAAAGAAATGACTAATAATGAAAAATTAGTGAATATTTGGTTGATGAGTTTAATATTGAAAAATAATTTCATTCACTTTAAAGGTGAATTTTTTCAGCAAATACAAGGTGTGGCTATGGGAGCAGCTTGCGCCCCAACATATGCTAATTTAATATTAGCAAAATGGGAAGAAAAATACATACTGGATTCCGAATATAAAACATGTTGGATTATTTACCGTAGATATTTAGATGATATAGTAATTCTATGGACAGCGGGAAGAGATAGATTTTATGAATTCCTGACATACATGAGTAACACCACTAAATTTCTAAAATTTACTCATAAAATTTCAGAAAATGAACTGGAATATTTAGATTTGAAAGTGTATAAAGTAGGAAAAGAATTGGAAACAAAAATATTCAGAAAAAAGACATTTTGTAACTCATTCCTACACTTTGAGAGTGCACACCCCCTTCATTGTAAAAGAAATATTGTCAAGGGGCAATTTGTTAGGGGTAGTCGCATGACCAGTTTAGACAATGACTTTAAGGTTGAATGTGAATTATTAGAGAAAATGTTTGGTGAAAGGGGATACCCACTGGATTTTGTCAAAGGAATCAGGAAGGAAATTGAAGACGGAAGAAAAACTAAATTTGCACCAATTTACAAAAATAATAATAACAAAACAGTTGATAATAGCAATAAGGAAAGTAGCAACAAAAAGCAGGATGGTGGGGAAGAATTCCAACAAGCTTTAGTTTTGGAATATAATGGAGTAAATAACTATATTAAAAAAATATTCAAGGCAGAATGGGAGAAATTTATCACCTTTACGGATATTGACAGTGTATCTAAAACACCTAGTAAAATAGTATACAAGAATTCACAAAGTATTAGAAACATTATAGAAAATAAAAGGAAATTTAATAGTAATAGAAAAAGAGTAGGTACATACAAATGTGGACATTGTAGTCAATGTGCATACATAATAAACAATAATTCCTTTTATTTAGAAAGTAGAAATAGATGGATTCGCAGTTTGGAATATTATAACTGTGAATCCAAGGGAATAGTTTACATGGCTATTTGTGAAAAATGTGGATCCTTTTATATAGGAAAAACTGAGAGAATGCTAAAGAGAAGGATATATGAGCATACATATGAAATAACAACGGAGAAAGAATGTAATGCCTTATATAAACACAGTAAAATATGTTCAGAATACAAATACAAATTTATAGTATTGGAACAAATTCAACAGGACATTAGAGGTGGACCTTGGGAAGAAAGAATTGAGTTTAGGGAACTATGGTGGCAAGTGACCCTGGAAGCAGGGAAATTTCCAGGCTTAAATGAGTTCATTTCTATTGTACCTTTATTAAAACTAAGGTCAGCAAAGCTTTGAAAGAAGTAACAAAAATTATAATATAACTAGCCACTAGGTGGCATCTGGTATCTTTTCAAGATAGATTTTTATATGTGTTTTTTAAATGGTTTATATGGTTTAACATAATTAGGAAAAATGAATGTTTTTAAATAAAAATGCTTATTATTAAGTGAATATAAGTGGTTTTAACTATATAATTATTTTAAACTCATTAAAAATATACTAAACATTTTAATTTTAACATAATATGGATGTATTAATTTAATTGTTTTTAAACAAAACAGCGGGAAATTAATCAGATAATGAATTTTATTGGTTGGAATACTAAGGACTTAAACTATATAACATGTGGAGGAGATGGAGTTTTGTGTTTTTACATTTATCTGATGAAGTCAATGAATAGACGAAAACGCATGAAGGATTTGAAAAGCGTTCATGTTTTGCAGTTTTTTATTGATTCCGTGTATGTGGTCTAATAAACGCTTGGATTATACCTCTGGTGGCTACATCCTCGTATTTCTGCACCTATTGTGAATTTTACTACAAGGCCCCTGAAGAAAACTTTCTCATTCCTGCCGTGGTCTTTAGTGAAACAGCAACTGCTTGCTTCATTGTCCTTTGTATAAACGTGGTTGCACTGAGTTGTGTCTAAAGATGTATACATCTGACCACTGATCCTGTCAGTGAGAAATGATTTCCAGCTAGTCTCTGCCCTACTATATGACAAGGTGTAGGCATGTACATGCCAGTCATATTATATATTGCAATTAAGCAAGAGAAGTCAGGAGATAATAGTTTTTCTTCCATTCTTTCTCTAGATAATTCAAAGCTTTTCCTTCCCTAGGTGAATGTCCTCTCCATACATAGTAAGTGGTTTCTTGGGAATCTAGCTATGCATTATGATCACGGATTGATATCACCATGAATTTAATTAGACCATCTAACAAACAATGTTTAACTGGCTATTCATTAACCAACATATCCCCTTAATTTTAGCTCAAACTATCAATTAATGCTTATAACATTGACAGCATTAAGAATGTTAATTCCAGAGCAACATGTCATGTTTTGGCCCACTCACTACTTATTACCTAAGAGGTTATGCCAATAGCATATTAGATTCCTTAAAAAGATATGAATTTTGCTTTTGACCACCACCTTTGATTGAATGTGAGATAGCTGCTTGCCTATGACCGGTAGGTTTTACATTAGCCTGTCTATTTGTTGCATATTGATATGAAATGAGTTACTTTCTTGCTACTACAGATGTTGCTGATGCAAGGCTGTTTGTACAATTAGTTACAATGTAATTGTATTGCACATATAATTAGCCAGCCACTTGATATACCTTTATACCTTTGTATATAAGTCATTAACCAAATAGAATTCTTGCAACATGTGAATTTAATGTTATTTTAAAGAAAAAAACATCTTTTTGCAAGTAACATTCTGTTACACAACATATAGTATGTATTTATTCTCTAAATAACAATTTGTCACCACTGCATTGGTACATCTTGTATAAAATTAATACTAACGATTGAAAAATCTTTAAAATACACATTGCAATACAGCTTAAGAAATGTAGTGACATATTTTCAAAATGCAATAAGCACTGTAGTTTACAATGTATTAGTGCTAGCATAATTGCCAATTAGGTACAAATTACAATAAATCTTAATATTGTCAAACATTCCCAAAAGAAAAAAAAACGTGTGGTATAAAAAATTAGTCTCTGCAAAGCATTAACAATTATCTGCACATTTTTATCATTGCTGTATTCACCAAAATACAATAAATCCTAATGTACCCTCTGATAGTTTCTACACAATAATTTCACATCATTTGTACATTTAAAGATTCTGCCTGTATTTTCTCGTTCTCTGATAAATAAAAACTATTAATGTATCACAAAAATGTAAAAAGCTGATCTAAAATGCATCTTAATATATTTCATAACACACAAAATTAACAAATGTTGGCATTGTTTCTACATTTAAAGGACATTAAGGTGAAGAAAAGTTTAGGTGCTGTTTTTTCTGTTATCGCATTGAATTTTACCCAGTGATTTGAAATGGTCAGACTTTTCACAGTTTTGCCACACAAAACACAGTTATTCTCTTCAAGTATACATGGCAATAAGCTTCTTGCCTTCTGCTAATCTAAGACTTTTGAGCCATGAAACTTAAAACTTGTGGCATTTATTAAGCTGAAACCATGATCCTGCATTTAGGAGGAGGCCTATAGTGTAGGATATATATGCAACATGCTTGAATTGAAACTAAACAGGTCTCCAGATACAGTACAAGTATTAATTCTTTTCTAATGGATTATGCATTTGCAGTCTGTATACTGTTTACATAAGTAAAGTTCAATGAATGATGCTATATTATAAACATATAACAAGCTAGTACATTCTCCAACAGACTTTAACTCATATTCCAAAGACAAAATTATTTAAATCTGAAAAAAGAAATATAGTTAGAAATCAGTTACATTGTTGACTTTTCAAAATAAAATTTCTTATGTGGTCAAAAAATCATAATAAATCTAAAAGTTATAGTGCTGCAACAATATTAAATGCTGGCAGAACGTTTTACTTTATTTGTGGATAAGAATACATTAGTTCATGTTTGACTGGTAAATGTACAACCTACTGAACTTCAAGACAAACAGATTACTGAAAACTCTTGTTATTATTTACTACTTTGCACCTGGATAACAAAATACCTGTCCATTTTCCTGTTACCTATGTCTCCTACTATTTCACTCACAAACTCATAAGCAAATCTTTATTATAAACTTCCCTTCTCTTTCTCAGAATTCTGACACTAAGCTCTTTGTATCTTGCTCACTATAACTGCTAATGTATTTGGTCAGATTACAAAAGCTATTCACAGACAGCACAGAATGGTAAAGGAAAACGTCAGCACACAAATTGTAGACACGATGTCAGAAGATACATCGCAAGTAGTCCAAGTACTTAACTAATCAGTGTAGGATAGTTACAGGTTCCACGCATGCCTAACAGATTCCAAAACACATCATGTGCACCCAGCACAGTTTAAATGTAACAAACTGCAATGCTGTCTCTGTTTCCAAAATTCTCAGTGTATGGCATACCACAGTGCAAAGACTGGAAGTTACTACCATGGAATACAACCAAATTCATAGTAATACTAACCAAAAACAAAAAAAATGCCACCTGCAGTGGATGATGTGTAGCAGGCTGTGGTACTGTAACCTATGGAGGAGAAAGTGGCTGTGCATCCTAGAAGGCAAACAGTTGCATTGAGAGCAAAACTGCAACTAAACCAACTGTCAGATCAAAAAAATCATTGACAGGTACCACCTAGACAGACAGCTTGTACAGGCTGTGTGCAACATGTCTGCCCCACACCTGTCTGTGTGGACATTGTAAGGCAACCCCATTTCTCTTGAAACAAAAGTGTATCTCAGCCTGGATGTACTGACATCCAGGATATTCCAAAAATACATGGTGAATGTTGAAAGAGTGTCACAAATAGTTGCCAGTCATAGCCTGTTAAAATCCCTGGCAGAAATGTGCAATAAGGTAGATGAATATATAAACTTTCCATTTAAACTCATGCAGTAGAGAACTATTATGTACCAGTTTGATAACCTTGCAAACATCCTGCATGTACATGGTGCAATAGACTGCACCCACATCCCTATTAAGACCCCAGTTCATCCAGAAGCAGATAGATACATCGACAGAAAGGGGTGGCTATCCCTGAATTTCCAGTTTGTGTATGCAGCAGATAGTGGCATAACAAACATCATTGAAACCCACCCTGCAAGTGTCCATGATGCTGCTATATGGAAAGTGGTCTGAGGGCTGCATTCCAGCAAGGTGAAATACTTGCTGGAATACTACTGCTTAAGTACAGGAACACAGCTAGAATGTGAACTAAGGACAACCCTCTCAACATTATCCATGATGACAACATACGTGTTCACTCCCCACAAGAGGTGACTGCAGTTATTCACTCAAGCCATGACTAATTACCCCTTACAAAGAACCATCAAACCCAGCAGAGGAGGACTAAAATAGAGTGCAGCAAGAGCACAAAATACTATTGAGTGTGTGTTTGGTATACTGAAACTAGGTTCAGATCTCTGGGCACATTTGGGTGTGCACTGCAATACACTCCTAGGAAGGCATCACAGATGATTACTGTGTGTGCCATGCTATACAATATGCTAACAACAGCACATAGTGGTCTTCCAGCTCCAGGTGTGGGTAAACTACCCCAACAACCCCAAATTTCTGAAAGGACATCCCACAGGAATCAGAGGAGGAACAGGAGGACAAAGGGGACAAAAGATTCAGGTGTGGAAGAGAGACAGTGGGACCACAAGTCCAGGCCCAGACAGCACGGTAGCAGCATCTGACACATAACTCTGAGTCATGACAAGCCACACATGTACAGGTACTGCCCCACCACAGCACCACAGATTGCATCTAATGGCAATTACCAAGTAGATGTACATAGTGAGCATCAGACATAACAATATAAGCATAACACATAACATTATAAACACATACAAATCTAGCCCAACACTGGTCATTAGTTCAGGCCACAATCAACACAAATATGCACACAGACCCATAGTTGTGTATGTGTGTATAGCAGACAACAAGGGGCATGCACATGTTAAACACATTCCTGTCTGTCCATTTTTATAAGATGCAAACAGGAAAACAACTCAGGACATGATGCAGAACTGTTGTCAATATTACAAGCAACACATATCAATGTAAAGTAGGGGTAGACTAAAAAACTAAATGGAGTCACCTATGATTAGTAAAAATGTCAGACCTCCTTGGCATCAGACTTCAAAACAAATACAGACAGGTGATATTTTCAGTGTTCTGCACAGCCAAAATCATTACCATGTGGTGAGACTGACACTACTGGAAAAAGTGGATCAACCATCAGTGTTATTTTGATACAGGCTAGGGAGCTCACACTGATGGCTTACACAGCAGTCGGGTCTGGTCTACCACATGTGGAAACACTTGGCCTAGGTTGCTCCACACAGAAAAGACTGATGGGCTAACACTAGCATGCAGAGTTACACTATGGGAAGGAGCATGAGTGTGAGTTGACTCTCTGGTCATGACTGCTGGGCTCACATCAGATGGGCAAGAAGCAGATGTGTGTGCACATTGCACTATAGACATTGATGCCTGATGGCCAAGGTTTGGTCTGCCAAGAGGTGTCCTGCCTCTCCCATGTAGCAATCAGCTAAGCACAGCCAACGCAAGCATATCCCTGCCTGTACTGTAGCACTGCTTGTAGCCAGGGATTCAACAGACTGTACCACAGATAACATGCTGTTATTCTGTGCAGCCAGTAACGCAATGACTTCACCATGTCTGTGCTTCATGCAGCAAACCCAGCCGGTGTGCAACATGATCTGTGTCAAGGGCAAGTGCATGGATGTCAGATCCATGACATCACTAGGAATGTTCATTTGCCTGTAGGAGTAGGTGGACACCCACTGACATGTGCCCATGCATACCAGCTACATGCCTACATCTACTTCAATGGGCAGTAACAATGTGTTGAGGAAAAAGTTAACATTACCAGCATAATCAACATGGGGTTGTTGTCCACAGGTCTCATCCTATCCACCATTTGATTTTCCCTTACTCTCAGAATAGCTGGACATCTTTTCCTTCACATCTGGGACTACAGCAGCATACGCATGACTGTCACCATCTAGTCTAGACTGTATCATCATGTCAGCGTCCTATGTGCCAGGAGCCATACTACCATACTGAGACACATCAAACCCCACATCAAGATCAGTTGATGAGCTAAAGGAGGATAAAGGCAGTCAATGCGCTAAAAAATGACAAATGTCACAGGTCAGGAGAGTGTGCTTATACTAAATGCTGTATATCATTTAAGACTTAGGACACATATCTCACTACAATGTTACAGATAATAATGACTTACCATGAGGTTTTGGTTGTGTATAGGCCACAGAATTATTACAACAGGGTGTTGGCAATTATGTTACATATCTAATATACGTGATATATATGAGGAATACAAACATAACACACACCTGACAGCTTCTCATGGGAAGACAGCACTGGAAGACAGGAATGAAATGCAACAGCCATAGTGAAACAAAGACATAAACATAGCATACATAATCACATCCTTGCCAGCACAGACCATTCCAACAGCATTAAAACATAGAGTAGGTAATACATGCACATACCAGTTGTTTGTGGATGAGATACTGATCTAGGCTGTCCTACATACTTCTAAACTGTCCAGATTTTCAGACTATCCAGATTTTTGCCTCATATTTTTGTTCTCTTCCTCAAAAAATTTGTGGTTTTCTGGATTTTTGTGACAAATCAGTGAGGAGTGAATACACTAAATAATGACAGGCACTTGAATTTCAAACTTAATATCCTTCAGAAAATGCACAATAGCACAATGCATTTTATTCGAACAACTTTCTAAGTTTATAAGAGCAATATCTAAAATATGTCCCTATTTGTTGAGGCTTTGTTTCCCCATTATTTATAGGTTCATAGGTTCATAGGTAGATACTAGGCTATCGGCCCAAGGACCTACGTAAGCCTAGCCAACAAGGTTCCCTGGCTTACGCCACCCAAAAAAAGTTATTTTCCTGTGCCACTGTCGAGCAGAGACACAGAAGTGATCCCCAGGGTGTATTTCCTATTTCCCATCCACTCATCAAGATTTTTCTTGAAGAGTGCTAATGAAGAACTTTGCTTGACATAGATGGGTAGCCTGCTCCAGAGTATGGGAAGTCTCTGGGACAGGAATCTATCCCTCCAGCATGTCTTGTTTATTGCGGTGGCAAGGTTTAGGTCCCTAGTGCATGTAGCTTGGAGGGATTGGGATTTCTTTAAGTGTAGCATGTCCAACAGCTCTGGGTTTGACATAGTTTTATATGTTAGGCAGAGATCATCTCAGAGTAGGTGATATGCTACGGAGTAAAGCTGTATTTTTTGAGGCGGTCAGTGTAGGGCATTTGTTTGAGGCCAGTAATCCTCTTTGTGAGGTACTTCTGTGGCCTTTCCAGCTGCTGCAGATGTCTTGTGTGGTACATTCCAAAAGGAGCATTGTACTCTATAATGGGTCTAATGAGTGTCAAGTAGAGAGGAACAATGACCTCTTTTTTCCTGGATGAGAACCCTTTTATGATGAGATGTGCCACGTAGAAGGACTTCCTGACTACTGTGGTGATGTGACTATCAAAGGAGAGACTACTGTCCACCTGGGTCCCAAGGTCTCTTATCACACATTTGGTGTTAAGTAGATTGCTGCCTATGTGGCAGTTCATGGGTACAGAGTTTTACCAAAAGAGGATGACACTGCACTTTTGCACTTTTTGGCATTGAGCTTGAGGCCATGGCTCTGACACCAGGCATCTGTCTCAGCGAGGCCCTTCTGTAGGATGTCCACATCATTTGGGGACTTGACTATGGCTCCTAGTTTGCAGTCATCTGTGAACTTCATTAGCCAGAGGCCTTCTGTGTTAGCCTGTACTTCAGAGAAGTAGCTACCAAACAGGAGAGGTCCCAGGATGGAACCCTGTGGTAGTCCACTTGTCACTGCTTTGAGGTCAGATTTGGAGTCTGCAACTTTTACAGTGTGGGTTCTGTCAGTGAGTCAGTTGGCAACCCATCTAGTGACGTAGGGATTTATACCTAGTTTAGTGAGTTTAGCTATAATTCCAGAATGGGGGATGGTGTCGCAAGCCTTGGCAAGGTCAAGATAGGCTGTGTGAACCACCTTACCCTCATCTACGGCTTTGGTAACTGCCTCAAAGAAGTCACTCAGGTTCAGGAGGCATGATCTGCCTTTCACATACCCTAACTGGGTGGGATCCAGAGTTTGGAGGTTACCAATGTCTTTGTTTATGAGTTCCATGATGATACGTTCCATGGCCTAGCAGACCAGGCTCATCAGGCTAATAGGTCGATAGTTCCCGGGATCAGTGGTGGCTCCCCCTTTGTGGAGTGGGATAACTGTTGCTGTGCACCATTCAGTGGACACAAAGCCTGATGCAAGGCTATTATTAAACATAGTGCTTAGGTGGGGAGCCAGTTTGTTCTGAAGTTCATGTAAAACGCAGCCTGGTATGTTGTCTGGTCCCATGGATGCTATGCTTTTGGCTTTAGAGAGTGCAGCTTTTACCTGCGTAGTTGTGATTACAGGGACTCTGCATTCTTCCTGTATAGATATGGGCCCTTTAGGGGGTGAGGGTGGGTAAAGTTAGCACTGAACCTATCTGCCAGGATGTTGGAAATATCAGTTGGTTCTGTAATTTTCGTGCCTTTATGCTGTAACTCAGAGCAGATCTGGATGTTGCCATCGAGATTCTTGACATAGCTATAGAATGCTTTGTGGTTGTCCTTAGAATTAGTGATGATTTTGTTTTCGTAGCTAGCTTTGGAAGATCTTATAGCTAGCTTTGGAAGATCTTATAAGGGATCTCAGCTTCTTACTGAGGCTGACCAGGGAGCTCCTCCACTCATGGGATTTTACTCTCTTTTGCAACAGTTTCTTCCTTCTGTTGTACAGTTTGTTTATGGCAGGGGACCACCAGATTGGCTTCCTTTTTTTGGAGGATAGCTTCTTGGTTCTGTTTGGGATAGCACGATCCATGCACTCATGTAAGTGCTTATAGAGTGCATTTGTGTAGGATTCAGCAGTTGTAACTGTATTGCCCATCTGCATGGGTGTCATGAAGTTCACCACTTCTGTCTTAAAAAGCATGAAGTTAGCTATGGAGAAATTTTTTACCATAGTTTCCTTAATGCTGGGTGGGGGCAGAATGCGGATATCTAGGGTGATTAGCTTATGGTCGGATCTGACCAACGAGGAGGTGACTTCTGGTGTGGAACACCGGTCACTCATGTTGGTAATGACTAAGTCTAGGATATTGTTGTCCCTGGTGGGGGTGTGGATAAGTTGATCCGGGACATTGGAGTTTATGAATTCCAGAAAGCGTTGAGCTAAGGAGTTGGTATATGAGTAGTTTTCTCAGTTAGTGGTGGGGTAGTTGAAGTCACCCATTATTAGGGTGACTATGCCTTTGTACAACTGTTTTGCGCTAAAAGGTCGAGAGGTATGCTGTGATGTGAATGGGTAGAAGAATACAATATTAATGGAGGACAGCAACCGGAATAACAGTAATGACATATTTGAAAGAGACGTAATAGCATACCAGTGACGCCCGCCCAACGTGGTGATCTTGTGAGTCATACTGCAGATCCTGCAGTAGTCAAGTAAACACAAAGCCAACACAGTCATGTAAGCAGGCAATGGTATAATCACATGAACACCTATGCAGCACAGTAATAAAGTATGCTGATACTCTCATAATGTACGGTGCACCTGTTGGCCAGATGTCCTTTTGTAGAAAAACAGTGATGTTAATGTCATGCAATGCAGGTCTGCTACACATTGCAACCTGTGAACATGTTGTGGTACCATACCTGATTTGTCTGCATGTGCACCTGCATAACTTGTGCCCCAAGAGGTTGTACCTGCAGTTTACAATGTGAAGGGAATATCACAATAACAATAAACAGCACTAGCATGACATGAGGCTGAGGCAATAACAGGTATTGTTCACAGTAATAGTATATGGAAACACTCACCTCTCATTTCCTGCTGTTGTGCAGAAGTAGATGGACCTGTGGAAATAACAGACAACATTACACCTGTTGTTTCCACTATTATGCCTGTGCTGCAGTTGTGTAGCTACATGTCATTGTACTTACATTGCTCACCCATATGCATGATCAATTCTGCTACTGCAACACAAAAATGACAATACAAGAATATGCATGCAACAGCAATATGTACTGATTTACTCTAAATTCATTAATGTTGTGCAAAGGAACACATACATGTGTGGCCTGGAGCACCTGCTTCTGTCCCACACTTGATATGCAGCACTCCAAACATGACTTATGCAATAATGTAAGAAACTGTGTGATCTCTCTGATGGCGTCCCTCAATCTCTCATACCAGCCTATCCTGTTGGCTGTATAGAGGATCATGTCAGAGCAGCACTGGCAACAGACCTTGCTGGATCTATTGTCACCTCCTGCAGCATTAATCAAGTTGATGAGGTTAGTCCAGACTTCATGCTTCTGTATTGTATTTCATGCCCATCCAAGGAGCCTCTGTCCATGTCGATACAGAGCATCTATTATAATCTCATTCTCCTGAGTGAAGAAATTGTTGCCCCTAGGTTTGTTTGCCATCTAAAAGATAGTTATATGCACATAGTTAGATACATGTGGGTGCCCACACATTTGATGATTATGTGGACAGCTTATGCCAGTTTAAACCCTATGTAGTCCTGTACAATGCAATATGCTAGCAAATAGTTACTGTGCCATATAGTACTGTGACATATGAAACCAAAAACAATGCTTGAATACACAATACACAGAACAGTGACATAACTTGTCATACCTGTAGAGTCTGTCTGTGGGATTTGATCCCCTTACAATGAATGTCATAGCAGTGGAGGTCCAAACACAACAGCAATTTTCCACAAAAGCAGCACAGTCTACATGCATTTTACATTAAAATACTGCACAAACATATGTGTACAACAGAAATATGTGGTGGCTGTAGCTGTAATGCAATTGCATCCTAAACAGACGACAGGAGTGTAAAACAATCTTGAGATTATATTAACACAATCACTACCAAACAGTGAATGCCATCCACATTAACAGAGAGTATACATAAATGATGAATTGAACAACTAACTGAAAATGTCGGAAAACCTCAGGATCATTACGCAGGCCGCAGACAGTATGGATCCTTTTTGTGTTGAGTCAGTAGTTGTAATACTTGTTTTAAAAACCTCAATGAATGATTATGCATAACAGCAATAAGAATACATACTACATAGAAACATTTGGATAATGCTGGACTCTGTAGCTTTCTATTCATATACCACAAAGTGCATTGAGTCATCACCAACATATATGGAAAATCCATGAATCCGTCTTTTTGTACTGTTCATTTCTGGTATTTACATTTATCTGTACAACCTCATATAGGGAAGTACTGTATGTTATTAATGCAGATGTTACCACCTGTATGGATACAGTTAAATCCCACTCCTCTCTAGTAAGTCATAAACATTTTTCATAATGCATACATTTTCCAAGAATGTATCAATATAAAGAGATACACATTTGATATGGAGTAATGTTAACATAGGTGTATAAAGATCTTAGCATTTCCCAAAACAGCAGTGCTAGCAGGTGCCAAATTACCTTTGCAGTTACCTATGAATCAGGTATGACTAAAGTAAGACCAGCTATGTGCATATATCTTTTAAGCCCCATTTGCACCATACATAATTAATGAAGTTCACTAAAATTCAAGGTTTTGGAATCCCATTTGCTCATGTCCATGGAAGTTCTCAAAATTTGTTGCATTTACCATTAGCTCAGTGTAACAGTAAGGTGCTCTGTGCAAATACCCAATAGGTATCATTAAAAGGCACCATGAGTAGCACTTGCCCATTATCTTCCAATGATCTGATGACGTGACATAAATGTCACTTTTAAATATTGATTTTGATACATTTACAGATCAACCCATCGCTATATGTGAACTGAGTGAGCAATTTTCTGAACTATGTTTTTCTGCATTGGTATTTTTGATGTTAACAACATTATTGAGATTGCTATCTCTAGAAGGCTTCAATGTGTCCAGAGATCCAGCTGGACTGAGGAGGAGACCTCCCAGATGCTGACCATTTATGCTGGAGTGGAATATCACATGAGAACCAAACCACTGAATTTTACAGTGATTGACATTTGGAACTGGATTATGATGTACAGGGATCTACCAGACTAGAGTGAAGGTTCGCCACCTCTATGATGACTTGTATTAGAGGGATAAAAAGGGGGTTTGTCAGAGGGTCGCCGAGGTGTAGCAACAACCAGTGGATGCTTGCAGTGTCGCAATCCTACATATACCTGAACATTCTTAAGGAATTCAGAGATAGCTGTATCTGATACATGCATTTTAAAAACATTAAGTAGCCATTCTGATGATTAGCTCATCTGGATAATTATGATGCTATGGTGTCTGTTGCCCCTATAAGTATGGGTTTTATTCCCATGGGGTTTATTTATTCATTATAATGTGCATAATATTGCACACTGTAGATGTATATCTGTTTTATAAAATATAATAACATCATTTCACACTTCCACTATAGTCATGTATCACTTTTGCCTATAGCACCTGGGCTGCTGATGACTATGTATTTCTTAGTTATCCATAATACTTCAACAGTATCACCTAGTCCACCTGTGCATCTGTGAATAATAACTCAGAAATAACTTTGTTAGTCCGTTCCTCGTAATGAAGTGGCCATTATTATTGTCCTGTTTTTTTAGCACTAGAGGAATGCATGGCCGACTGGCACACATATTTTTTCATTTGTAATAGTTGATGATAGCTAGTATTTTTGTGGTTCATGATGACTGACCTATAACATTTATGTGTCTGATGTTTCCGTATTCATCTATTATCTGCAAGAATATGGATACATACATGCAGTCCTACTTTGGAAGAAACAGGTGAAGGCTGTTAGCTCAGCCTGTAAAGAAACAGGTCAGCATGTATATTTCTTGTTGGGGTGTGGGCTCAGCTCCATGTATTCTTATCATTGTATCGTTCAAACGTTGTCAAAAGTGCTGATCTACATACGTGCTTATTGGTATTAACAGTTATTTTGAGCATGCTTACAAATAACTCAATTCTTCATTAGATTTCTGTGAATATCTTTGTAATCCATAACGTTCTGCCAGCAGCACATCTTTTGCAACAGTGTTATTTTTCTTCCAAAAAGTTTTGTGGAATATGGAATGTGATAACATTTGCAAAATGAATTTCATGTATAACTGTGTCATTCTTTATTAAACTGACTTCAACAACCTTTTCATCCATATATTTGGAAGGAATCAGATGGTCAGATATACAGCTAGAATGTAGAACAGGGATATACACTGATATCATGTATGAATTTGATTTATGATGTGTACTTTTCCACTGCATATGTGTACATGTTTTATGCCCTCCCACATAAAATGCATTACTTTGTCCAATATGTACAGCATATTGTAGCTGTCTGTAAACAGCAGCTGTGTGTTACATGACAGTTTTCCATTCTGAGGAATGACAGTTTTCATTTTGGGTTTTCAGTTGTGACCACTGTGACTTGCATTCATGTTTGCATTGCACATTATCCTTTTTGTAAAAATACCCCATCCCTGCACATTCATAAGTCTTTTCAATACATTCAGACCATAAACAGTGGAGGGAGAGAGGTATGTTGATTACTTTGTTTTGGTAAATAAAACAGATCTGATCATTGTTACAGGCTCGTATCTTTGACATTAGTATATCTATTGCCTATAATGCAGGAATATCTGTCATGCGTCAGTAAGGTGAGTGCAATACTTAACACCTGTGCTTACAAAGTCTGATTTGACTAAAATATATTTTAATATAATTTAGCAGCAAGACCTGTTTTCTGAAGATAGGTTTTGAAATGTAGGCTGCAATCTAAATGACAGTCAGTTATGTGTAGCTGTCACAGTACTTTTGATACAGATGTTTCACATACAAGTTTATAGTGCTTTGCTTGCTGTTTGAAATGCATATGTTGGCAAACTTGCATTGCAGATTGGGTTCTCAGTGACCGGTTTGTTATGCATAGCCTGCCTTTTCACATACTGAATTGGTGTCTGCTGTTTCAGTGTTCACAGTGTCATTTGCACACTTTGTAGGATGCCCTTCAGTTCAACAGGGGTATTGCATCTACCCACAATACTTTTGATACTTACTTGTATCCTGTGTCTGAGAATGCTTGTGTACATAGGCATTTATTTGCACCATTTCATAGCCAAACAAGTAACATCAGGATGTTTGCAGTTTGTAGGGTAGTAATTTGCTGATAAATGTATGCAGGTCATGTATACATTTGTCGACAGACAATACTGTTTGTGCAACATATACTAGATTCTAATGTGTCACAGGTTGTAACTGTGTTTAAGATTGAACATTATTACTATCATGTTATGTTGTGTATCTTAAATTGATGTGAGGTCAGCCAATGGCCATGTTGCCTGGCTCAGTTGTTTGTCATATAGCTTTTATATTTTTCATGGTACTGTCATCTCACTCTTCTTCATTATAATGGTTAATTGGTGACTGTTCATATGACTCATTACATGCACAGACACATGGAATACATTTGGCATTCACACACAAACATAACTGCTCAGGTTACATGCGAGGGAAAAAACATGGAAATACTGATATACTGTTTGACAGTTAGCTGAACAATTTAATGAGGTATACATCAGTATTAAAATGTGCAGGTCATTTTCCCAGTATTGTTTTGCAAAGAAGAGTTAGGTGAATGTCGCAGGGCATGCATCACTTCAACTGTTAGGATATGTAAGTGTGCTGGCTTTGTTTATGCTTGTCATAGGTTCATAGGAGATTACTAGGCTAACAGCTTAAAAGCCCTTAAAAGCCTAGCCAATATAACCTGATTTTACTCAATATATGGTTTCTACGGGCAAGAGAATGGCATGGATTTGTGCCTGTGCATTGAGTATCATACACATTGCCCCTGTCTATAAGGGACATACTACCGCAGATGTGAATTTGTGATTCCCCATCTATTGATCCAAATTCCATTTGAAGAGGGTCAGGTAAGGGCTCTACTTAATGTGAGTAGGAAGCCTGATTAAAAGAAGAGGAATCTCTGAGACACATATCTGTCTCTCCAGCATGTATTGTTGAGTTGCTGACTAAGTTTAAGTCCCTAGACTTGTGGATGTGTAGCAGCTCCATCAGGGCTGCATTTGTGAGTACCTTGTAGATCATGCATAGATCAACCCTTAATAGTCAGTAGAAGACAGAATAAAAGGATGCTGCTTTTACACTACCACATAGGGCATGTTGTTCACACTCTGTATTTTTTGTGAGGAATGTTTTAGGTCACTCCAGCTGCTGTAACAGCCTAGTCATGTACATGCTAAATGGCACATTGTACTCGATTATTGATCTATTGAGGGTTGAGTACAAAGGGACTATAATTTTCTTGGATCTGGATGGTATACCATTGCTTAGAAGTTGTGCTACATAGGGCTTCCTCACTACTGTGAACACAAGGTGGTGAAAGTAAAGGCTACTATCTATCTGTGTACCTAGATCTCTTACCTCTGAGTCTACTCTTAAGAGTGTGCTACTGATGTTTTAATTTGCAGGGGTATTTTACTTTCCAAAGGTTATGATAATGCATTTTTTCACATTTAGTTTTAGGTCATAGTTCTGGCACCAGTCATTTGTCTGACCTAGACCCTTCTGAAGGATATCTACATCACTGAGGAATGCAATGATTCCCCCCCAGCTTGCATTTGTCAGCAAAGTTCATCACCCAGAGGTCTTCCACATTAGACTTCACTTCAGAGAAGTATATTCTGAACAGGAGTGGACTGAGCACTGAGCCTTGTGGAATACCACTAGTAACTTGCCTCTTGCTGGATCAGGATTCACCCACTTTAGCCACATGCATCCGGTCCGTGAGCCAATTGGCTATCCATCTGGTGACATAGGGATTCATGTCCAGTTTTGTGAGTTTCTTTATAAAACCTGAGTGGGGAAGTGTGTAAAGTGCCCTGGCCTGGTCAAAGTAGGTGGTATGTACTGTTTTTACTTTCATCCATGGCCTTAGTGACTTTCTCAAAGAAATCAACCCAATTCGGTAGACATGGCCTGCCACTAACAAAACTCAATTGGGTTGATTTCTGTGTTTGGAGGTTTCCTATGTCATCATTTATCAGATCCAGGATTATTCTTTCCATGCCCTTACATATAAGTCTAGTCAAACTTATAATTGTAATTTCCTGGGTCAGTAGATGGTCCCCTTTATACAGAAGGATGACTGTTGCTGTCTTCCACTCTGTCTGGACAAAGCCATTCTGGAAGCTGTGGTTAAATACAGATGCTAATGGGCCTAATAAATCCTGATTCAAGCTGTTTAAGAGGCAACCTGGTATATCATCAGGCCCCATTGAAACCATGTTTTTAGCTTTAGAAAGCACAGTAGCAATATGTTCTTTGGTGATAATTGGCAGTGGAGTTGTGGAGGGCACTTTTTGGGGTAGAACTGGGGATGATGGGGAGGTGAAATTTCAACTGACTTTGTCAGCCAGCAGATTTACTTTATCTTTCAGTTCATTATAGGTGATACCATCTGCAACTAATTCCGTACATTGTTGGGCATACCTCTCAACTGTCCACATTTTTGCAGAATGTGCAGATTTTTGACATATTTTTGGTCTGTTCCTCATAAAATTTATGATTTTCTGGCAAATCACTGAGGATTGAAGTCACTACATAGTGACTTACATTCGTGTTTCAGACTTTATATTTATCAGAAAATGTATAATAACAGGAATCCTGATATTGTTGCAACTTTCTAAGTTTATAAAAGTAATATTTAAAATCTGTCCCTATTTTGGGGCCTTTGCCCCTCTATTATTTTAGGCTTTGCCCAGATTTCTTGCACTAAGAGGTTGAGAGGTATGTTGTTGGGTGTTGCCCTTAAGAAGGCAGACATAACTGACAAATGTCGTTTGGTTATCCTTAGCTTTGGAGGCCACTTTTACCTCAAAATCTGCTTTCAGAGTGTTGATTAGTTACCTGATTTGCTTGTTTAGACTAATGAGGGACTTTTTGCTTTATTGTGCACATTCCCTTTTACTTCTCGACAGGAATTTCTTTCTTTTGTTGTACAACCTATTAATAACAGGGATTCACCAGGGTAGCTTTTTTTTTTGGTTTGACCTGAGTTTATTTCGGTCTGGTACTGCTGTTTGTATGTAGTTTTTTATATGATCATACAGGGATTTTTGTAGGCCTTTGCATAGTTTTTTGTGTTTTATGGATTTGGGGGAGCTTGGAAACTAGCTATGTTGTCCCTTAATAGGGGGTAATTTACCTTAGAAAAGTTCTTAAAGTTTTTGGAGTTAGGCAGTGGACTAGTTTTACCTTTATTTCAAGAAAGACTGCTTTGTGATCTGCTCTTACCAGTGAAAACATCACATTTGGGAGAGGGGGCAGCACTCTCTCATATTATGTGAGTACCAGATGTAGGATATTTGTTCCCCTAGTGGGAGTGCAGACTAGTTGCTACAGGGCATTTGAATTTACAAAGTCAAGAAATCTTTGGGCCAACAAGTTAGTAGTCATGTATGCTTCTCAATTAATGGAGAGGTAGTTAAAATCACCCATGAGTATGGTACTGGGGTGGATAGTGAGTGATTCTAGTGACTTCAGATATGATTTATGGGTTTCCAGGTTTATGGTGGGGACCTGTAGCTAGCAAGAATATGGTAATGGATTTTTCCCATAATTAGTTGGGCATGGAGTAGCTCAAGCATGTTAGATTGTTGATCAACCATGTGGTGTGCTTATCCTTTATGTAGATAGATACACCTCAGCTTTTTGCTCTTTCGTGTTCATTGGGTGGTCAGAATGTATGAAAGGCTTAATACCAGTTGATAATCAGCTGTTCAGGTCATGTGATGATTTCCATTGGTAAACTCTGTTATACCATTTTTTGACACAACCTTGAGTAAGCTGCTCACATTGTGTGATGGATACAGCATCCCTGGCATGTTTCCAGTATTGAAAATGTCCATAAGTATAGATAATGGGACATAGGGAAGGGATTGTCTGTGTGTCTGCGTGAGGAGTCATTTGCTAGCTGATAATGTGTTAATTATAATTGTGCTACATAGTAATGTTTGTGGCATTTAATCTGGAATTTTGTATTGAATGAGACCTGCAATGCATGCTAATATACCTTCATTATTATATTCTGTTATGCAGGTCTACAACATGTTGCTTAATGTGTGTTCGACTGCAGGTGTGTACATCGGTTTAAGTTTAATGTCAGCTATGATTTTAATGGGAGTGTGTAACCTGACAAACATTTGTTTTTCATTATTATGGTTTTGATTATTGACATACAGCACATATAGTGGAACAGCTGACTAAGATTTCATGTTGCTGTTTTTTGCCTGTTTGTTGTGTCACAGTGAGTATGTTATGATGATGGTGACCATGACAGAGATGGAGATGATGACAAGGAAGCTGAACCTGTATGTCCCATTATCCCTGCTGCACCCCGAAGGAGAAGACACCAAGATCCACAACAAGATCATTATTGGGAGCAGATCCAGGAGATGGAGACTGACGTGTTTCATACACAGATGAGGGACATGATTGGGAAGTTTTGTCATGACATGGCATGGGATTCATGACTCATTCAGGAAGATAGCCCAAGAGATCCTCTGTAATGTTCATCACCATCAGGGTGGTCCCTCAGCTCCTTAAGTATTGTTTTTGTGATCCACTTGTGTAAAGCTGCCCCCCATGGTGTTCGCCATTTAAGTGCTTGGACTGTAGATGTACACTTGTGCATGTATACCATTTTGCTGCCATGCTTATGGGTTACAGGTCCTAACATACAATACTATCATGTGACATTTAACATTATGCTTCAACATATGCATGACACACAAATTAACAGATTAGACTTTTCTTCAATGTTCACCTGTCCATGAATTTTGGCAGTTAACATTCTGCAACAATTCCACTGTGAACATGTGTGTTAGTATTAGAAACTCACAAGCATGTTGCCCATAGTCCAGCACAGCACTAACACAGTTGTATGTATACAATTTGAGTATTACCATCTCATGTATGTGCAACAGAAGGATTTGTACTTGCCCATGTGTTTTGGATGACAGTGCTATCCCACTGGCATGATGGCATTGTCTGTAGCATGTGTTGGCAATGCTGATGCCATGTTGGGTCATGCAGATCTATCTCATACATATGGGCAGTCGTATTTTACTGAATGCATAGACTGCATTGTAATGCTCATGTATACACTGTGGTAATGATAATTTATTCAGTAACAGTACATTATGCTATCTTTGGTCTATGTTACATTTACAAATCCATTCATTATTCACATAAATTCACATCTTTTGGCAAATGGTGTACACATTCAGTGATTTATGTACGTGTCTCTGCACATATTCTAATCCATAGGGGAACACCATTGTACCTTTGACATATGAGCAGTCATTGACTTAATGTTAATGTACTGTAATGTTGTTCACAGGACTGTCATCTGCTCTTTCTTTAGCAGTGTATGTGACATATAAACACAGGTGTTTATTCCACATGTTGTTTTACATTATCATGACAGTATATGTGTACCTGATAATAATTCTTAGCTTGCTTACCTATGCCTGTTGATGTTATAGGATTGCACAATACTGCGTGTGTATAATTTATACATGGCCATTTTTGTTGATGTTGGCAATGCAGTTTGCCCACATGACATACACTGACCATTTGCTTCAATGTATTTTGGGTTGACTTCAACAACACCTTATGTGGTGTACCAATGCATTTGCAAAGTGTCACCCTACCTTGTTGTAATGCTTTATCATTTGCCTATGGAGAATGGATGCCATGTATTATTTTACATGGACCCATGTTGTCCACTTCCCTTCCACCTTTGTAGGTATGCGATATATCATACAGATATGTTTGCCTTTGTTGTAATTGTTGTCCATTGTCATATACTAATTTGGTTACAAGGCCAATGTGTGCCAAATCAATAGCCATTATATAGATGCAGGACATCTGCACACAAGGCACTGACTACTACTTGCAATACATCCTTGTTGTTGTTATTACACGTGTGTGTTACATTTTAACCAGTGTACACTGTTGAAATTCATGTGCACAACCTGATATGTTTTATATAGTACTACTGTTAGATTTCTGACCATATATTATTATAATAATATGCCTTTTGTGTGGGTATGTGTGTGTGTGTATTGACAATGAATTCATCTAATTTCCTGTTTGGCCACTGAAGTTGATACTTATATGTCTACAACTGTGTGTTGCCTTTGACACGGCATATGTGTGTGACATATACATTATATTACACATCTGTTTGGGTTGTGTACACCTACTTATGTAGATAGCAGCCAGTTTGCTGCTTTGCTTCAGGGCTGTTTGACACCGTGCTACATTTATCTGGCATTCCTAGATCTAAATTTGCTTATCTGTGATGTTGCTAGACTTACACTTGTACTACTTGGATATTGGTTTATTTATCCAATGTATACAGCGATCCCCATGTATAACCTACAACACAGATCTACCATAGATCATACATATTCAGGTATGACTGCCACATACTTAGCAACATGTTATAACATGATAGTGCATAGGTATATATGTATTTCTGCATTTCACCATGGTTAGTATGCATCACAATCCTTTTGATAACTTTCCATTGCCCGTGTTGTGCAGTGTGCCATCTGTGTAACTTACCTGGCCTTGCTGTTTATTACTAACTTACCTGGCCTTGCTGTTTATTATCAACCTTTGCCTGTTATGTGTTGTGATATTTGTTCTATGGTTATACCTGCTGTGATGGCCTTTTCCTCCTCATTCCCTATCTTTATGTTTCCTGCTGTTCTTAAAAAAAATAAAAATGGGGTATATTCCTACCACAAAAAAAAAATAAAATAAAAAAAAAAAAAGCAAACATTGCCTATGCTCTTCTGACTATCCCTGGAATTTTCCTATTCCAGCATACATCTTGTGTGTCCTTCTTCTTTATCCATAACAACCGTCCACTTTCCTATATTCCTATTGGGTCTATATTATTTTGTTAAATGGCTATTCAGTGAATAGCCAATCGTCAAACACCTATTTAGAGAAGCTGCTCTCCATTGATTGGTGAATTTTAACTAGGGCAAACCAGCGGTTGGCCACCATCTAGAATTTGCTCTTTTCCCCACTGTAGTGCGATTTATGATTTGGTATATTTAGTTGAGGGGTGTGGGGGCATAGTCCCACCTTGACAAGTTTTAAATTTAATTTCTTTTTGTGGTTGCTTGGTTAGCCAACTGCTTGTTTGCCCTACTTAAAATTTACAGTTCGATGAAGAGCAGCTTCTCTAAATAGGTGTTTGACAAATGACTATTTGCTGAATAGCCATTTGACGAAGTGATATTGACCCATTCCTATTTCCTTGGGTGTGTGCATTATCTGTCATGCCCACACATCCCACACCCAGTGCTAGCTAATGTTAGCTGTGTTGATTTGGCCATGATTACCCTTTGCCTTTATTTATTTTTTTTTATTAGAAACTTTACAGATTTCATCGGAATCCATATTTTAATATTAATGGAGTTACATAGGTATTTCATAGTTGTCTGTAGGTTTAGTGGAGATATTCTGTTGTAGGATATGTATTATGAATGGCAGGCTGCATAAATTGTGAGATTCTTTCCATAACTTTGTTAATGTATATCACGCTTTGACTGTGATTTTTCATGACATACAGAGTAGCTGCTGATGTGCAGTGCACCATTAATATTGAGATACTCTGTTATGTACCAAGATATTGTAAGTGCACTGCATATATCACATAGTCATCTGCAACTTTTCCATTGATACCAGTATAATGCACTGGATTCAAAGAAATTTTATGGAATCTAGTCCATTGTATCACTTCTTATGTGACCTGTGTAATGATCTACTCTGTGATAAGCATGTACACTGAAATCCAACATGTTTAACTGCTATAGCTATTTATGTTTTTTGTCTATTTTGTATTTACTAAAATCTTGTAATTTTTTATCATTTTTTGTGTATTTTTTATTTTCTTATATTGAATGTGAAACTTTTTTCCCAGGTCTCTGTTGAAAATGGGTTTTGTCCCAGTTAACCATTCCCAATCAACAATGATAAATAAATACTTCTCCTATACAGATCAGCATTGTCTTGAAGGAAGATGAGGAATGGCTGCAAGGAGAAGTTTATTTCATAATCTCTGAAGGTGTTGTGTAATGTATCTTTTCATGCTTTTCCTAATATTGACATTTAGATTTAGTATTTGATTTCCAGGCCAGGTGTTAGCTTTCCACTAATGTATTCTGTGTGTAGACGTTCAAAGAAAACTAGACCAGATTAGGCTTTATAGGGCAGATAGAGATAATAATTTAGTAACCTGTAAACAGAATATGTTGAGATTTCCCAAACCCTTCTGAATTTATCATGTTTTTTAAACCTATACTTTTTGTAGTCATTAATTCTTATACCTTTTCAAGTTATTTCAGGCAGCTTCTTTGAAGGCTACAAAGTTCAGCATTGTATTCAATACTAGGTTCGATCAGTGAAGTTTACAACTGTACAATGTTTTCCCTGGAGTGAGTACTGAGTAAGCATCAACTTTAGAATTAGATGTGATACAAAATGTACTTTTCTGACTTTGGCAGATACACACTATTCAGGATTTAAATAGTTGTTTATTATTATCTTCAAATATTTAATTATGATGTCTTTTTTATTATCCAACCTTTTGCTTTCTAATCGTAACTGATGTCCTATTTTGCTATATCATACTTCAATAATGAACATTAAAGGAGGAAATATTATTACTGTAGCAGCTGTTCATTTTTTTGAAAAGCATCTTAGGAACTTCAGCATCTTTTACTGAAGAAACCACATTACGTTTGTGATTATCAGCATATTTGAGTAACTAGATGACATTTTCCCACTTTCATGCATGAGAAAAATAGTCCAAGGAAGTAGTCCTAGTCCAGGGCCCTCTGGGCCATCACTTTTAACTCCTGTTAGGATAAACAGGCATTCTCCCAAATATAAAATTTTGCATGCTGTTTCTTAAGCAGTGTTTTACCCACTGAATTACATATTAATTGCTAGTTGACATTTTTTTACTTTGTTATTTATTACTAGATATGGAAGAGTCTCAAAAGCAGTAGCAAAGTCCAGATAAGCATATAGAGTCTGGCACCATGACATAGAAAGATGAATCTCTGACAATGACTCATATAAGCCCTGACCAGTTAAGAGTTCAGGTACTGGAGGAGCCAGGTGGAGGGTGTGGCCAATGTTAGCTCATGCATGTTGAAGAAGGTAGGAGGTCCATCCCACTGAAGTGTCAACTGATGAAGAGGTGTTCAGAATGCACTATATGAGTTGGCGGCATGTGCTTACCTTTACCGACTTGTGTTTGTGTGGTAACCCTCATTGGGAATGTGTGGGAGCATGCAAGTACACCCACAGAAGAAGACACGGTATGTCCTCAGATATGTAATATGTATGCTAGGGCAGTGTGACAGCTGATCATCAGCCATTTGTCTGAATGCCAGTATCACTGTAGCAACTTTTAACAACTTGGAACAGTGGAGTTTTAGTTTTTCTCTATAGTGCAACCTCAGAGTAGGTATGCATCAGCTTTTGGGTGCAGTGGGTGGCTCCCCACATCAGAGAAGTCAGTACAATTTCCAGGATCAATGTTCCTTGATGATGCAACACTCCTTTTGTGTTTTAGAGTCTTGAGCTTCACGTTTTTTTTTTTTTTTTTTTTTTAGCAATGATGAAAATCACTGACTTAGACTGATTATGTATTACTTCTTTTAACACATGCATAGCATCTTGAATAGCCATGGAAAATAAAGGAATATACTTGTCTGGAAACTGAACTGCACTTCTTTGGACCTGAAATATATTTAAAATGCAAGATCTTTACATGGTAAGTATTTGCAACAAATGCAATGGAAATGATATTAAAGGTGAAACATATTCACAATAAAATAACTATACCTTGGACATTTGATATTTCATTAAAACAGAATATTAAACTGGACATCACAGAGGAGAAATTTGGATTTTGGAGCAGCATATAGAATAGTTACTGAAACAGTACTTCTTTTGAACAGCATTTGAAAAGTGTAGTAAAGTGGACATGATGCACACTGGGCACTACAAGAGTAGCAGTGAAGTGGACAGTTTATGTGACTCACTAAGGCATTCAAACTGACTTTGGAAATGGAAATTATAAATAACTGATTTAGTTCTAAGACCAACACAAGTAAAGCATCAGCTCTTATTATTAAGACTATGAGTTACTGATATTTTTTATCCTTTAGTCTTAGGTTTGATTCCTTAAGTTTCCAATGTTCTGTTTTGCGACTCTTAGCAAACCAGTACTTAGTCAACCAGAAAGCTATGCTAGGTCACTCCTGAGCAGAGGTGCTTGCACTTGGTAGGTTTACCTGCTTGAAAAAGTGAACATAAATTACCTGTACACAGAAGCATCCATTAGAACATTAACTGGAACAGCAGCACTGACGTTAACACTATACATAACTTATCTGGAGATTAAAGAAATGGACATTTGTGTAATTATTTGGTAGATGGCTTTGAAACAGACATTATATGTGAATTATCTGGATAGAAGAAAAAAACTGGTGAAACACCCATGCTAACCTGTGCAGTATTTGACACAAGAATTATAGTGAACATTTTATGTAGCTTATTTGCATACTAGAAACACATTTGAGTTGTCAGGATAAATTATGCTAACAAAATGAAGTACAGTTAACACCTAATTATTTTTGTTTGTGTCGTTTACTTGATTGCCTTCAACCTCAGCATCATATTCTCTCATACCTCCTATAGACCATTTTGTTCTCCCATTCTGCCTTCCAGCATCAGATAGAAGGTACAAGTTGAAATATGTGAGGCCATCATTCATAGATTGTTTTCTTTTTTGCTGTATCCACTTATCTGCAAAGGCTGACAAGTTCTCAGGCTCAAAAGACTCTTCAGTGCAGGAATATTCAGTGTACTCTCCCCTACACTAAATCGATTTCAGTAGTCCATCTCTCCTGGCAGGCCAAAGAGTTTGCTCAGCAGCCAATCTTTGCTGCTTATACTATTGTCCAGCTTCTATTAGGAGGTGCTTTAGCAGTGGGTCTAGCTATGTCCCAGTCCATAGGCTGAATGATACAACACTGACAACCTTCCTCTCACCCTGGCTGGGTTATTCAGTACTCAAGTATCTCTAATTCAATTTAGACTTCCAGCTCCATCTTTGAATGGTCATGTTATACTTCTTTATGAATACCTCCTGTGTCTTCACCTGTTAAATACCTATAACATTAAATTTATATAGTGTCTCCAGGTATTTACATGCTTTTTTTATTCTAGGCACATAAAGGCCACTGCTACCATGACACCAACATTTTCTCAGACCTGAGTGTCACTCTTGTTATCAGTTAGCAAATGTGAATGTCAGTGATCTAGGCACAGACAGCCAATACTCATACCATGTCAGAAATGCCAAATGTTCTGTGCTCCTTGCTTGATGACCTGAAACTGTTGCAGGGATTGTAGGACAATTGATACTGTATGCAGAGTGACATGATGTATAGGGGCATACAGCAGACATGCCTACTGAGGGCATTGTTGTATTCATGTGGATGTAGGCAAACTGGCTATTGTGACTATGATAGGGGATAGATTTGCACTGAGATACCACAACTCATGCTTATGTAGATGGCACACATATTTCCAGACAAATCTCCATTGTCCATACTGTCCATAGGTCCATAAGTGCCTCCATCCCTGGGTGTGGATATTCCAATGGACACCAATTTTTGACTTCACTGTGGGCATGTCACAATAAGCAAGTGACTCAGGTCCCACAGGTCAATGACATCATAGTCTTCTGTAGCTTTATTGCAACTGATTCCTCCTAATACCTGCTTATAGACATACACATTCCAACATTCTATGTGAATGCCTCAACCAGAGCAATAAGAGGATCTCCATATATTCACCTGATGAAGTACACCATCCAATGGACTGGACACTTCCAGTCCACATACTGTAGGGCACATGATGACTCAGCTAACATTGCACAACTAGAAACTCCTATCTCTGTGGAGGATGTGACCCTGGCTCTCCTCTACATCCTAGCCATTTACATATTTTACTGCATCTGCTACGCATGACCCCTCCACATATGCTATCCATTACTGTTCTCTCTTACTGTGTCACAGTTCCCTTGGGCAAATGATGATGAATTCACTGTGCCCAACCTTCTGGTCTCTGTGGGTATGGTAAAGTCTGCTTCACAGCATGACCAATCAATGCACTACACTAAATATTCTAGATGCATTTACAGCTTAAGTTTTATTCTGCATTTGCCTTCTTACATCTCATACTTATGGACAAACTGCCATCAGTTTCTCAGAAATATGAAGTATTATTCTCACCTGTGTAAAGCATGCCCCCCAGATTTACTAATCTGGCATGCAGGACTAAACTAGTCCTGCACGTAAGCGGCAGTTTAAGAGGAGGATGGCAGTGCACCATGCATATTAATGAAGGAGCGCTGCCTGAGTTCCAAATCCTACACTGAGTGTGGATGAGTGCAAGGTTGTGTCTGAGAGCACAGCTCTTGGAATAAACACACCCCTGCAAAGTAGAACAGAAGAAGGTTTACATAAATGAGTGAGACTGCTCATAGGTGTCCACATATCCCCACCAACAGTCCCCATGTGTTCAACAGCAACAGTACAGTGAAATAAAATGAGGAAACCCTTGTATTTATTTTTTTTTAAACCCCAAGTACAGCTAACTGTAGGTGCACGGGTTTGCCCACCGCTCAGCTATGGTTAAAGCAACTTAAAACACTGAAGAGGATAACAAGGAATATATAGGTAAATGAAGCAGCACAGCAACAGTGTATTGGTTAGAGCATCCACCTAACGAACAGGCATTCCTGGTTCAAGTCCCATTGCAGCACAGACCATTTTCCATGTGAAATCTGTACATGAACATATTTTTACATCTTTTTGCTGTCTTACCTACTAAATAACATTTAAATGTGAACTGGAGTACTGCATTAAATGCACGTGAAGTGTTAGTGTCATGATGAATAAGGCACTAGTAAGCAGGTTTAAGCACACATAAGCAGTAGCAAGCATATATAAGCACTAGTAAGCATGTTTAAGTGTGTTTGCATGGGGGTAAGCATTGCCTACACAGATTAAGCAAAGTAGAAGCTGAGTGTAAGAAACTGTAACCCGAGGTTAGCAGTGCTTACCATCGCTCAAACCTGTGCATACCCGCTTACAACTGCTTTAAAGTGCCTTAATCACTCTGGATCCAATGGCCCATGTTCTGCCCAGCAAAAAAAAAACAATAAACTGCCTTTGTAAGGCTCAAATTCATGACCCTGTACACTATAGTCACAGTAGTTAACCATTAAGCCATCATAGCAATAGATATGCATGAGGTATCAGCAAGCTAATTCTCACCACAGGAAACTCAACCAAACGTGAACTGAATCTATGTATAGTGTGAAGTGGTATAACCTGCTACATAACATAAATATGTGAAATGGAGTATTGCAGTAAGGACAGATGTGAGGTGTTATTGAAATAAAGTGTTGACGTTCCCCGGACCCCATACAGCATACGTACACATGAATGAAGGATACAAGACACATATATAACATGTAATGAAGAAGACATCAATGCCAAAAGGCAAATATCATGCAAATTGAATATTAAGCACCACTAAGCATTGCACAGCACTGCTGCCCAGACTACTGGCAGGATACTACCAGTGGGAGAAACAGTATCAACTGCAAAGTCTAATCTTAAACAAACGCATGTTCGTCCCTAGTGGGACGACCCCTATAATTCTGATAAAAAGAGTCCTCAGGGTAACATACCATGCAATACAGGTAAGCAAAGAAGGATATGTATGTTCACAGACTGAATGTGTGGGAACCCTGAAGATCCGTGGGGTGAGACAATGTACATGATGGGTCCCGAGAAGTAGAGAGTGGGCAAAGCATAGTAATGTGGTGAGATTCGGATGGAACCTGTAGGAAGGATGATTGATGTGGAGGAGGGAGGGGGTGGAGGGAATGATGGGTAAGACATTATGGGCCGAGGCGTGCCAGGGTTGGATGGACCCATTCTAATGGGATTGCTCCATGGATGTAAGCGAGAAAGGAGGAGGGGGCAGGAAGGTAACTGAGACATACCATTTCCCATGGCAAAGCATGGTATGAGTAATATGTATGTTACATAACCCATGGAATAACATATATATATATATATATATATATATATATATATATATATATGAATTGGAGTACAGCTGCCACAAAAGAACATATATATATATATATATATATATATATATATATATATAAAACCTAGAGTACTGCAGGAAATGCACATGTGAGGTGTCAGTATCATTATGCATAAAGCAGTAGTCAGGTTAAGCAGCAAGAAGCAGTACTAAGCATATGTCAGCACTAGTAAGCAAGTATAAGGCCGTGTGCATGGGTTTGTGTGAAGGTAAGCACTGCTAATTTACAGTTACATTGTCCTACACTCAGCAAGCCTCTAAACTGCTTCACCTGTGTAGGCAGTGCTTACCCCCCTGCAAACCCGCTTACAACTGCTCAAAAGTACCTTAATCACACTGTATCCAATGGCACTTGTTCTGCCTAACAAAAAAAATAAACTGCCTCTGCAAGGATCAAACTCAGGATCCTGCACACTATAGTCATAGTAGTTAACCACCAAGCCATCATAGCAATTGATATGAATGAGGTATCAGCAAACTAATCCTCACCACAGGAAAGTCAAACCAAATATGTGAACTGAAGCTATGTGCAGTGTGAGGTTGGATAACCTGCCACAGAACATAAATCTGTGAACTGGAGTACTGCAGTAAGCATAGATTTGAGGTGTTATTGTAATAAAGTGTAGAGGCCCCCAGGTCTCCACACAGTGTATGTACACATGTATCACGGATACCAGACACATATATAACCTGTAATGATGAATAACTCATTGCCAAATGGCAAATATAGTGCTAATTAACTATTAATCAATGCTAACCGCAGCCCAGCTCAAGTTAGTAAGTGGAAGCAATGTGTAGGTAAGCCAATTTAATCTGCCTAGTGGTATACCTCTTTAAGCAGTGCCAACCTCATGTAATCAGGTCTGCCCATAGCTTAGCCTATTCCAAACTGCCCAATCACAGGGAAGTGTGGGAAAATGGCCGTATTTAAACCCCACAGTTGGAAATACTACTCATAACGGGTTGCAGCTTCTTATTTCAGGCAGAATGGCTGGTGTGGGTGTAGGCACTCGATTTAGAGCACAACGCTGGGGCATCCAGGAGTCAAAAATCATGGTATGGCTCCTGGTAAAACACCATGATCAGAGACTACTGCAAGGCCAGTACCAGGGCTCGCAGTATAAAATGGAGGCCTGGGACAATCTCGCCTGTGACCTCACCAGTGCCACAGGTATCCTCCAGACTGGTGAGCAGGTCAGGTACCACCATGCTGACCTGAAGCGGTGGAGGGGGGATGTACTGGAACAGTGGATCCAGGAGTCTCTGCAGATGCCCAATGCCCCAGGACTGAGTAAGTAATCACTCTACTACATAGTAAATAATTGCCTAGCTTGTGTATATTATGGATAGGTATGGCTAAATATCACTGCATTTCTCTGACAGCTGCAGATGAGTGGACTGTGAACCAGCAAGTCCATGATGCTAGGCTGCAAAGGCTGCATCATGAGGCAGGTTAGTAATCAGTCTGCATGTACTGTCATAACAAATAAATATAAGAGCCTTAGAAAGTGTTGTACCAGTAGAAATAAATGTGTAATAGTCTGTGAATAAAGGTATAACCCCTGGAGTGCTTCTATTTACTCTTCTCTCATATGTTGATGATCGTTTCCATACTTTAAATACTAATGTTGTACCTTAAGCAGTGTCACCCACACCATGGTATGCAGATAAAATGGGCATGAAGTCCTGCATAACAATGTTGGAAGTGCCAAGAGGTCAGTTATATTGTACAAGTTAGGGAGACTTAGATTGAAAACAGTTGAAAGCTTTACATCAATTCCCTGATAGCACAGTGTACTGTGATGTTAGCTATAATATATTGTCACACACAGCAGGGGTTTTAATCCTGGGAGTACTACTAAGTTGTATGCATAATCATACCTCACAACTGTACAGATTTTGATACAATGTTCAGATAGAAAGCTGTATGCATACTTATACCCAACAACAGTACAGAATTCGCTAGAATGTTCAAAATGCAAGTTGTATGCATAATCATACCCCACAACTGTTCTAATCTCTCCAGCATGTTCAGATAAATGGCCCATGTCACCAATTTCATACCCTGTTCCCCTGAAAATCCAGTGTGATGTTCCAAGAATCGTAGGCAGTTGTCAATGACATATAACTGATATTCAAATGTGTACATAGTCAGACAATGTATATGGAAACTAACCTGTCATTCTAACACCTCACCCAAAGTGTATGACAGCAACTCTCAACATATGTTGCATTAACACCTGCAGCCTCCCACGCCTGTATGTAAGACACAGGTCATGTATATAATAATTTATACACATACCAGTGTACAATATAAGGGAAAGACCACTGCAGTGACTAAGAATGTTGTGAAAAATACAAGGCTATATTAGTTGCTAATTGAACTCTCTCTCACCCCTACCATATGTGCATAATAACCCAATGACACTCCTCAACTGGTATGCGTACACTCCAAACTTTTGTTGGGACATATGTCCTAATGGTTTATAAATATTCACATTTGTTTCTATGCATGTGCCATGTGAAAATACACCCATATTGGTGGCCTGTTGCCATCAATGAAACCTGCATGCTCCTGTAATGGCCACTGTTGTTCCATATATGCATGTGTTCTGCTTGCTCTGCAACTGTGTTTAATCTGGTGTGATGGGTTATTGGGAATACATATGCATGCTGTTATAACTAATCCTGAATGCCGTTGACTGTTACTAACCCATATCTGTCATAAACCTGTGACAACACAGCTCGTACGGGAAGGCCGGTCCCAGCGGACCCAGAGGACCCACCTGTCCCACCTCAGCTGTCCATGGCACTGGGCACCAGCACATCTGGGACCCAGCCTGGGACCTCCTCCTCCATGGGCCCTGTGCCACCTTTGGGTGGAACCGCTGCAGGGGATGGGGCTCACCCCCCCTTGGAGTGGGTGCAGAGGGGAACCTGTCATCCGTCAATAGGTCCTGGACGTGGTGCATAAGGAGCTTGATCTGGAGTATCGAGAGCAGCTTAGTCAGCTTGAGGGCTGAGTGGTGCTATTAGAGGGTGAGCCTGCCCCTCCTACACAGCCCCCAGCACAGCCACCTTCGGGGCCGTGAAGGTGCAATGGTGACAGCCACCTTTGGGGCCGTGAAGGTGCAGTGGTGACTGCCCATGGGTGGGGACCTCAGTCCCACTGTTTCCAGTTGGGGGTTCATGGGCTTGCGACTTCCAAGCACCCCTCCCCATCCAAGATGTTTACCCCCCACATGTGTCATATACAGGCCCTGTATGCATCTTGTGTGTCTTGTCTGTTAACCTACTCAACCTACCTCCCCAAATACACCTACTACCCCTCCCCAACATCCCAATCTCAACTGAAAAAAAAAAAGGGCAATCTGTTCCCACAAAAAAATCTCGCCCCATAGATAGCTGTCCATTTGCACATGTGTCCACTGGACACATGTAATCTGGTCTAATTGACATCACAATGAATATATGTTGTCTTCACCCCTCTCCCAAGGGTTTGAGGGTCAAAATGTACCTGCAATTATAGTGTATATGCACAGATGTTGTTGTAGAAGAAATGGGTAGCTATGGACCTTTCCTATACCATTCCTGCACATGCTTAGCTATTTTCCCTACTGTCTTTCCCTCTTTGTGCTTCATTTTTCACCACTGTCCTGTCAACTCCTTTTTCTTTTCTTTTAAAGGAATTAGCGTGGGGGTAAGTGGCAGTAAGCACTATTAAGCAGAGGTAAGCGGGTTTGTGCGGGTATGCCCAGCGGTAAGCTATGCCTACACAGGTTGAGAAATTCAAAGCCAACTGACTGTAAGAAAACATAAGTGGAGGGTGGCAGTGCTAACCATCGCATAAACCCACGCAAACCTGCTTACAACTGCTTAAAAGTGCCTTAATCCCTCTGTAGCCAACATCCCTTGTTCTGCTCAGCAACAAGATAAACTGCCTCTCCAAGGCTCAAACCCAGGACGCTGCACTTCATACACAAATTGATTTACCACAAAACCATAACAGATTTACATAACCTGAAGTTTTCACAAACATATCATGCAGCACAATCAGTCAACAATACAGGAACTGTATTATTATCACACAACATAACCTGTTAATGCAAGAAGTCTGGACAAAGTATGCCACACTGTGGGTACAAATATGGATATATGTCAACTAATGCTCTGATACACTTAAAATGTTGCTAGTTACACAGTTATATGTATTCCTTGAGCCAATAACCTACAACCACGAGTTAAAAAACACCTTTATTCGGTCCACATGAAATTGTTAACTGTGCAAAATTTTAATCCACAAAAGAAGATCAATAATCCACTGTATAGGAATAATCCAAAAATAATGTGGATCACTGTTTTAGATTTTGCATTCTGGAAATTGTAAGTAAGAATTTTAGGCGGGGTGACTGGGGTAACCAGTTGCTTCGGGCAGAGGTTAGATGGCAGTTAAGGTTAAACGCCACAGTTCTACCAGGTTTAAATGAACATATCAGTTTAAAACCTGAATTGAGGCACCGAGCAACACAATTTTGATTAATTGTTTTAATGTACTAATTTTTCACACTCTGACAACTTTATTTTTAAAATTGGTTTTAGAAACTGTAGTTCATATAAAAAATTGATAAGAGAATGACTATATATTAGAAAAATTGTTTTTGTATGAAGAGTTTTAAGTTTTCAGGTTTTTGGAAAAAACACTGTTACTTTAATTATTAATTGTTTTTTCTTAATTGATGTATTAGGTACATATATAAATGGTATCAGTATCCATTATTAACTGTTCTGATGAAGTCTATCGACGAAAGCGCTTGACCTGTTTTTGGATTATTCCTATACAGTGGATTATTGATCTGCTTTTGTGGATTAAAATTTTGCACAGTTAACAATTTCATGTGGACCGAATATAGGTGTTTTTTAACTCATGGTTGTAGGTTATTGGCTCAAGGAGTGTTTCGTTGAATGTTATTTGTGGTGGTTTCTGCTCTTTTACACACCTTCCAGTGTTACAAGTTTTATTTTGGTGTGTTGAGCCACCTAGACCCACTATGGAGGAGAATGGACTTTCTCCAGTCTTTGAAGATGAACTGGACAACTTTCCTTTTCCCTGTGGACAACAGGTGAATGAAGGAGGAGATCGGATGATGGATCTCATTTTGAACCTTACGAATAAGGTTTCAGAGTTGCAGGAAGCCATCATTAAACTTCAAAATCCACCATTTCTGGTTAACGGCATTTTGGATGTCAGTGTTAACCGGGAAGGAAGGGAACTGCCATGTAGGACTGTTTGTAAGACTCAACAGGGGGCTCGGAACAACGAGAATAATGTGGAACCCTCTTCAAGTAATGTAGCAGTTAGGACAGGCTGCCAAGGGGCTAATCTGGTGCACGATCGTTTAAAAGAGTGGATTAAAAATGACCACCACTTTTTTCTTCAGGATAGTAACAGAACGGAACGAACGAACTGTATTGACTCTAGGTTAGTAGGCCTTGAGGCAAAATTGTTAAAAGTGCGAGGATTGCAATGTGATAATGCATATTTGAACGAATGTTTAGATAAAAAGAGAGTTCCTAAGGGACTCAGAGTTTTTAGGTTTCCAAACGGTGTTAAAAAGGGACAACCCGAATGTTTAGAATTGTTACAAATGTTTGATAGACACAAGTTGGAACTAATAGAGTTTATTATAAAAATTAATAACAAAAGAATTACTGAATATTTGAAAGAGGTTGACGAGTTAAATAACTTGATTTTGACTGATAATGATTTTAATAAACATAACCACAAGTACAATGTTTTATTTGATAAAGTAGAAAATGAAGTGAATGTTAATATAGAAAGGAAAAATAAAAAGTTGTCAAGAGATGAATATGAGTATAAAAATCACCTTGCATACCCACTTCCTAAAGCTTATTTGGAAGGGGAAGAAATATTAGATAAACAGCCCAACAACGAAGGGAGCCATTATCGGACTACACAAGGAAATAGATCAAATAACACTAACAGTATATATGATTCTGATTACCCACCACTTAGAAGATCAGCAGGGCTCCAAGACAAACACAAATATAGGGAAGACAATAATGCTTTTTTAGGGGCAACAGGTGGGGGTGGGAGACGGAACAGTTACAGAAATCAAAATGTTTGGAGGAAGAACAGTTATCACCAGTCTTAGAAAATGTTAGCTGTCCTAATATAGGAACAGATGAAACAATTGTAGTCCATAGTAATGGTATAGTTTATACCTATAGGGGATTTAATATTTTCATCTATGCAGGGGTTGAAATTAACAGAGATTTGTTCCACCTACTTATGAAGGGGGTCAAATTTGTCCCAGCCTTTAAGGAAAACATTTGTGATACTTTGATTGAACTAAAATTGTTTGTGAGGAAGTTAAATTTAAAATTTTTATTCAAGGACTCACAACATATTAACAATAAAACAAATGTTTGTGGTAAGAAGAAGAGTTGTTTCAATCCCCCATTACACCCCTTACTAAACTCTTTTGAGAATGTATGCTGCCAAGAGATATATCAAAATATTAGGGAGTATAAGTCAAAAACATTTAATTTAAGTAAGACTGAGAAACATTTACTGGACAGGTTCAGAGGTAATACTGATATCAGGTTTATGAAACCAGATAAGGGAGGGGGTATGGTAATAGAAAATACAGAGGATTATAACAACAGAATCTCCTGTATGTTACAGGATGAAACAAAATATGAATGTGTTTCTAGGAATGAAATTAATATTTCATATAGAAAGATCAAGCTACTATTGGAGGATTCACTATACCAAGGTGCAATTAATGAGGAGATATTTAATTTCTTGAATGTTGAACACCCTACCATTCCTATAGCTTTTGGTATCCCTAAAACACATAAGGATGTTACTGACCCCCCTTACAGGCTTATTATATCTGGTTCGAACAGTATTACCTATCCATTAGGAGTATTTATTGACCGTATGGTCAGAGAAGCACTGGCACCTATTGATCATATTCTAATAGATTCATGGGATTTTCTTCGGAGGATCAAGAGACAATACTATGACAAGAACGTATGTTTTTCCACCATTGATGTGGTTGATCTTTTTACTTCTATCCCACATGATAAGGGGCTAGAGTTTTTTCATGAAATTTTGGCGGAGAAGACTAGTTTGAGTCAAAGTATGATTAACTTTATTCTAGAATTGATGGAAGTGATACTTAAAAACAACTTTTTCTGTTTTGGTGGTGAATTTTTCCGACAAATAAGGGGTGTAGCAATGGGGAACAGTTGTGCCCCACTGTTTGCTAACCTCGTTATGTATAAATGGGAAAGAGAGTATGTGTTTGGGTCATTATACAAAGAAAATTGGTTAATTTACCTCATATTTTTGGACGACATTTTTATCTTGTGGAAGGATGTTGAGACACATGATAAGTTTTTGGAATATTTGAATGGAACCTGTGATTATTTTAAATTCACTGGTGATAGTGGAAATTCATTTATTAATTACTTAGATGTGAAACTAATGAAAGAAGAAAGTATTAAATGTTTTACTTCATGTGTATACCGAAAACCCACATTTTCTAATGATTATTTAGAATTTTCAAGTAACCACCCAATATTTGTGAAGAGGAACATAGTAAAAGGGCAAAGGGTACGGGTTGCCCGTATGTGTTTAAACTTTGATTTGTTTAGATTAGAGGTGGATAAACTGGTTAGTATGTTTGGGGCCCGAGGTTACCCATTAGGGTTTATTAACAATATTAAGGATCAGGTGTGCTCTGAATGGGGTACTAGGTTTGGACCTTTATTAGGTGAAGACGAGGAAAAGGTTAGTTACAACATGGGTGTAGATAATGATTTTACACACACCATGGTACTAACTTATGGTGAAACCTCTCAGATAGTTAAAGATATTATTAAAAACAACTGGGTGATGTTAAAAGGGAACATGGAGTTACTTAAAACCCTTGGTGAAGGCCCTAAATTTACATACCGGGTAAACAGAAATTTAAAGAATTTATTGGAAAATCCAATTCCTGATAAAAAAATGTAATAGAAGAAGTACTTATAAATGTGGGGCCTGTGAGAATTGTAAGTTTATTATAGATACTCCCTCAGTTTCACTTGGACCTAACCAAATAGTAGTTAATTTTGTGGCAGGTACATGTACCTCTCAAGGTTTGGTATATTTAGCTGTATGTCAAACATGTGGTCATTTTTACGTTGGAAAAACAGAAAGGCGTTTGAGTAGGAGAATTTATGAGCACATGTATAACATTTTGAAAAAGGATGATAACAGTGCCTTATACAAACACATTAAGGCTAATAATGTGGATCACTGTTTTAGATTTGGCATTCTGGAAATTGTAAGTAAGAATTTTAGGGGGGGTGACTGGGGTAACCAGTTGCTTCGGGCAGAGGTTAGATGGCAGTTAAGGTTAAACGCCACAGTTCTACCAGGTTTAAATGAACATATCAGTTTAAAACCTGAATTGAGGCACCGAGCAACACAATTTTGATTAATTGTTTTAATGTACTAATTTTTCACACTCTGACAACTTTATTTTTAAAATTGGTTTTAGAAAATGTAGTTCATATAAAAAGTTGATAAGAGAATGACTATATATTAGAAAAATTGTTTTTGTATGAAGAGTTTTAAGTTTTCAGGTTTTTGGAAAAAACACTGTTACTTTAATTATTAATTGTTTTTTCTTAATTAATGTATTAGGTACATATATAAATGGTATCAGTATCCATTATTAACTGTTCTGATGAAGTCTATCGATGAAAGCGCTTGACCTGTTTTTAAATTATTCCTATACAGTGGATTATTGATCTGCTTTTGTGGATTAAAATTTTGCACAGTTAACAATTTAATGTAGACCGCATAAAGGTGTTTTTTAACTCGTGGTTGTAGGTTATTGGCTCAAGGAGTGGTTTGTTGAACATTATTTGTGGTGGTTTCCACTCTTTTACACACCTTCCAGTGTTACAGTTGTATGTATTAGAACACATATGTAGAAGGAGATGAAGTCTGAAACAGAAAAGTGTTGCCACTAGTTACTGACTTCAATGCTGCAATCATCCATGACAATTGCCAAGTGAATGAGGAACAGGCCAAAATATGAGCCGAACATGCATGAACATATGGACAGATATATATCTGTAAATGTAGACAGATAGGCAGCTATATATATATATATATATATATTAATGTATGACTCACAAATAATCATATAACAGCAATTGTATATAGATATATACATATGTTTATATATATATATATATATATATATATATATATATATATATATATATATCCATAGATACATATATATATATATATATATATATATATATATATATATATATATATATATATATATATATATATATATATATATATATATATATATATATATATATATATATATATATATATATGTATATATAGCCATATGAAATATATATATAGGTACATACACATATACACACCCAAAAGGTATCAGTAGCCATACATATGTAGAAGTAGTGTGGAAGTACTGGGTGCAAATATCCCTCAGCCACAAGCCATTCAACTGGCACCTGTGAAATGTGTAGTGTGGCAACCATTCACACAAATGATAATACTGACAGTAAACATATACCCACAATTCAAAGGAGATGACACGACACACAGGTATGCATACGTAGACGACCTTTATTCCTGTACTATACAATAATGTATGCCAGTACTGACACCACATAAGGTTTGAAATATGTAATCAGTCATGAATGCAAGGCCCACACAAAACAGTAGATGCAAGCAATGTGTATATATACCATACTATGCTGTCCAGGCCAAGGCGTTCAATAAGGACAACAGTAGAAACAGGATTTACCTTCAGGAAACATAACAATTAACAATTACAGATGTAGTTCAGCAGCCTCCAATTACACCCTGTAGTCAAGCCCTAGGGGGAAAAGTAGCACTTGTGTTAATGTCACAGTATCTTGTACATAACATTGCTTAACCTAACATCTCACTATCACACTGAATGACCCTCTTCTTAAAAGTTATATCACTGAAAAGGTGCCATAGCCGAGGGTAATGGCATAGAACCACCCCCATAAAAGGCTGTACAAGGGCAAGGAACACTGTGCACCACACACTTACCTCTGGAATGTACAAGGGCACATATGTGTTTTCCAGCTGTGGTCCCCATATATATGAACTTGGCCCGACAGTTGGTGTGGGAGTCCATGACATGACCAGGATGATAGCAGTAATGCTAGCGGTAAATAATGATAGGCCATTACCTAACAATCCTTCCTGTATCACAGCAGGACAAAGACTGGCATATATGTGGAGGACAGAGGCAGGAACATAGGGCCATATTTGCATTATTGCTGTTACACACCCTGGAAATTGCTGGTGTTACAGGATTTGTTGCAGCATACCCTTATGTAGGGATACGACATTGAAATACAAATGGATGTAGCCATGTACTGATAGCACTCAAACAGAATGTCACAGATACATTTGGGACAATACCTGTGTGGTGCACAGACAAAACCTAACAGCCAATCCCCCTGGTATCATATGGATATTCCCACAGTTGGGAGCTATGCAGACAGACAACATTCCATGAAAAAGTACCATGTACACAGAAACCCTGTAAGAACAGAAAGATACATTGCACACAACAACACTACTCACCTTGTATGTAGGTCTGGAACCTTACCCAAATGTGGATTTGGCCTGTGTCTGCAGGTTCTGCTGTTAGAGATATTGCGACTTGCTGTCTATAACACTGATGTCCACACACAGGAAGGATGTTATCCATACTGTAAAGGTGAAGGGACAATGCACACAGAAGGCAGAAATTTATAGTACAGGGTTGCCATGACAGTGGTTATCTGAAGTACTACACAGAAGGCTGCATGCAATTAGCAACTGGTGGACACTGACTGGTGCAAAGGCCACCACCTGATCATGTGCAATACCAAAACAGAAGCATGCTGTAATCTATTCAAATCAGCTCAATCACACTAATGGAGAGACTGATGGAGAGAGAGAGAGAGGGAGACAGAGAGAGAGAGAGAGGAAAAAAAACTAACCTTCAAGAAAGTTAACAAAGCTCAGGGTTGTGTTACAGTGGAAACAACATAACAGGTATGTGAAACATATATGCATTTACTGGCATGTAGTATATGGCATAGAATAATAGGATGTATACTGTGAAAGGATGTATATGTGCCATCAGTACTTGTTCCTGTAATGATGCTGTGCTCAACAACTGCACTGGACAGTAGTATCAGTCCCTGTGGGCAGTAGGACATACCTGTCAAATGTCCAGACCAGCAGTGAATGTCAAAGATGTGACCCATGATATCTGTGTTCTGTAAGTTACTGTGGCCAATGGCTGGTGGGAGTATTAATAATGCCATGATAGACACATGGGTGAGAGACCACAGCACCTGCAGGACAGTCATGCTAAAGTGTAGTATAGCATGCCCAACTGCCATAGCAGTATAATAAGCTTATCTAAAGTTTGTCACCATATATACCCCCAATGTTAGTCTGTGTTCACGTGTCACCTGTCTGTGTTGCAGCAAGGCAGAACAGTTCAGCTGTGAAGTAAAGAGGGTACATGAGTGTGGTCCAGATTTTCATATGCACCCCACATACAGATACATATATGTGTGATACATATTCACAGCTGTGTATCGGTACCGAACCTTGGACAGTTATACATTTTAATAGGTATATAAACAACACAAAATTATATCTACACATATATGCACATATGTATACACACACACACACACACACACACACACACACACACACACACACACACACACACACACACACACACATATATATATATATATATATATATACATATGTGTGTGTGTATGTTGACACACACACACATATATATATATATATATATATATATATATATATATATATATATATATATATACATATATTTATATATATATATATATATATATATATATATATATATATACATGTCAAATCTATACATGTCAATACATTTCCCCTGCCATGACATGTGTGAGAGAACATCACACATCAATACACAATATACCTACAGACCAATACATGGCTGCAAGATGGAGTGTGGAGTGAGGTGTAACCCATGTTGGGAACACATTGCAATTGTATGAGATGGTGGGATATATATGTTGGTGAAGTGTGTTAGGCACATATTGGTATGTAGGTCTGGTTAGGTGACAAACAAGACAGCATACAGGGCTGGTATATAACACGTGGTGGTTAAACACTGTGGACAGGTAGTTACATTTAGAATGTGGAGGCCATTGAGCCCCCACATGGTATCCACCCATGGACAGTCACAACAGCATCTACATGGACATAAAGGTGCCTGGGATGTGCACTGGTCAGGAGGGAAATGCATGTCAAACCATGTGTATGTGTACTGCATGCCTCCATGTGATGCAGCACATACCCCATGTCTCTGTGGAACTCCCTATGCCTAATACCCGTGACCTGACTGGGTGACAGACACATGTCTGTGTGTGCTGCATGGGGGGACACCCATCCCCTGAGGTGGTTCCACCTGAAGGTAGTGATGGAACAGTAGTTAATGAGGTTCCATGGTGGGCCACGGATGTGATGTGGACTGGTAACGTGCACATTAGGTTGGAGTGGTGTTCCTGCTGGCAAATAACCCCTACACATACTGGTGTGTAACTGTCATGGAACATATGTGGGCTGTAATAGCCCACACAATCCCAGGACATGTCCAACAGCATGCATAGATATCCTCATTACTACAGGATGGCAGATGTGCAGCAATCACTTAGCAGGCCTACCACATGCATATGTGGAAACATAGTGGCAGTGACAATGACATGCAGGTGAAATACCCTATAACAGCCCTGCAACTCTAGTGTCCCCACAGGGAGCATGTCTATAACCACATAGCAGAAAGTGTTGTACAATACAATATATGGCCCCATGGTACACATACCAGACGCATACCACATAGTGTGAACATTATGTTGGAGCTGATATGGTGGTGGGAGACTGTGTATTGTATTATGGTAAACTTGACATATGAGTTGCTCAGACATATTTCCATCCTTATGTCTTTCAGGGAGTATGGCACACCCGAGGAACTCCACCTACAGTGCCGCTGAGGAGATCATCATTACTAGCATCATCCACAACTGTCCGCTGTTGTTCTCATGGGCAAGCATAGACCAGCAGGAGAGAACAGCCATGTGAACTGATGTGGTCTGCAGGGTGAATGAGGTGGGGATGTACAGCCATACTTATGAGCAGGTCCACCACCATTGTAGTGACCTGCTCTGGCAAGTACATCGTCATGCCGCTGCTGTGCGTGGTGACCACCTTGCAATGGGGGGGGCATAACATCCATCCGCCCCTCACCAGAGTGGAGGAGCTGCACATCAGCCTGGTAGCACCTGCCTGCCTGCAAGAGCTCCAGACTTACACAGTCATGGAGGTGGGTTCTACTCGCAAACCACACATTGAGCATGCAGGTAAGGTTCCAGGGCATATCAGTAGACTACTGTAATGTATGCATCTGTACAGGTAGACCATGCATATGTGAGATGTGGGGTATGTTGCTGTGTAGTACCGATAAGCAGTAATGCATAAACTGTAGTACTGTGGACTTCAGATGTTGTACTGTAATATTGCAGCCACCCTGTAGCAATCCCGCTGTGGCCACTGACATCAACTCTCTCCCATGTCAATGTAGGTACCTCTGGGATACCAGCAAGGCAGCGTCTGGATGCCAGTGAGTATGGTTTAAGGTTATGCTTGACAATTCACTGTGCATGTCATAGCTAAGGTGTAGGCCATGTACACATCTAACACACCTACCCATAATGCATGCTGTACATGTGCACTGACACAGCATACACCTCCCTAATGGGATTACCAGCCTCAAACACATGCAATACACAGTCCATCTCAGACAACTGTGGCAACACTCCATTGCACATTGCCCAGGCACAGCTGACATCTGTCCAACATACACAGCTATGCCAAACACAGAGCAGTTGAACATGCTACATATAATGACATCCCTCTCCATCTGCTAACACACGCTCCAGGGTCCTAAACATAATCAACACATTACACAGTACATACTGGAGGGATAGGGCCCTGTCCTGGGGAATCCCCGCACTCTGGAATGGACTACCCATACATGTCAGGCAAAGCTACTCATTGGCCCTCTTGACAGAGACACTTAGCAATTGGATGGGGAATGGGGAATACACCCTGGATAGCATGTCTGTGCCACAGCCTGACAGGGGCACAGGGGAATAACATCAGTGGGTGGTGCATGGCAGGGAACCCCTGTGGCTAGGCTTATGTAGGCTCCAGGACCAATAGACCAGTACTCACCTATGAACCTAAGTGTACCACAGACAACATCAGCCAGGGCCCAATCATGGTCAATAATGGTCTTTACACTCACCATAGGTACAGTACATTGTCTCTGTGGTTGGTCTAATGGTAGTCTACCACTCATACATGCGCAACCAACTGATGCTGACATATGTGAATACACATCAAGCATTCACTAAATACATGTGTCCACATGTGATCCAGGAACATACAGAGGCTGTGAGCAGCAGCAGAAATACACCTGACACAAAGAGACACATCCTGCAATGGTGTGTACACCCATGAGGTATGGTGCACAGTACATGGCACACCTCTGTAACTGACAGCATCTATGACCTAGCAGGTGCCATCCATAATTACACCAAGGTCATGGATAGACGGTGGGGTGAGACATTGGAACTCATCTACAATGTCATGTCCATGTGTCAGGACAGGGCGGGACGGTTGTGATGGCCACATGGACATATGCCAGCAACACCAGCAGCTGGAGTTTGCTGTGGATGTCCAAAAGTCACAGCCGCTCCTGTAGTGGCAGTACCAGCCCCAGCACTGTGGGGGGGGGCTGTCCACAACCTGTCATAGCAGACCACATGCACAGGGCCCTGGCCAGTCCCAGGAGGGACCTGGATCCAGTGGACATCTGTCAAAACTCAGGGGACAGAACTCGGTCTGGCGGTGTACCTGATACTGTCTGTAGCACCCCTGCCAGGCACAGGTCCCATGTCCATGGCTGGAGACAGTGTACTGCAAACCCTGCCAGGTGCAGTCTGCAGCTGTCCCACAATTTCCTGTATAGGGCAGCCACATGGAGGAACTGTGTGCATGCAGACACACACACATAAACAATGAACCTAGGGAAACCACATACCTGCACACACGACATCACCAGTGGCCCATAACAATACTCAGCCCCCTTACACACACACACACACCCACACACACACACACACACACACACACACACACATCCCCACCCCCCCACACACACACACATGTTGTCAATTGTATGGCTCAGCCTAGGCCTCTGGCAAACCAACAATACACCCTGTACATATGATGATACCTGTGCCACTCCCTGACATCTGTAACATTGATGCAGGGACAGGCTAACATGGTTCTGATGCACAGGGTGACTGTACAACAGTGTACCAATGGAATTATGTGTAGCATGTTGTCAGCAGTAAAGTGAAATGGTAATATCATGGAAGGTGTAGCTGTGCAGCCATGATGCATCATAGCGTTAATTAACAATGTTGTATTGTTGTCTGCAGTATCTGTTCTGATTGTGTTGCATTTGTCCATGTGCCACATGGCTGATGGGTGTAATGGTGTCAGCAGGCCTTCTACAGTGGATACCAGTAAGTGTAGTGTGTGGTACACATGCCATGGCTGGGTACAACACACGGTGCCTTTGGTTAGGATGCAGTACAGTTACAGGACTGTACACATGGAGGTATGGCCCCGTGCAGGTAACACATCTGTTGCACATGTAATCCCACCAAGACAGGATAGGCACAACCACACAGTGCTATATATGCAGTCTGCAATGTGCATGACATTGAACATGTTAGCAGGGTGTATGTCCCTCTCCCCACTCTACTGCAATCCTCACCTAAGTAACATGTGTGTGCCAATTCCGGTAGCATAGCCCTACCCTTAGGAGGGTGTGAGGTGCTCATCTACTGTAAATGGTGTAAACAACATCTAACAACCTGATTACATACACTGTACAGTATTACAGACAGCTATGTGGGGGGGGGGGGATAGATGCAACAGCAACTGCAGTTATGGCAGTCATGTTCACAACAGCCACACCCAGTGAGTTATAGCAACCCCAGTAGTGCTGCACACCTCAACAGTGTGGAGGAGGGCATTGGCACATCTATGACCTGTGAAGAACTGTATGCCCACGGGATGGCACCTGTGGTATGTTGGCATATGCCAAGCAGTCCTGGTGGAAACATATCCTGTGAACAGAGGTAGATCCCATAACAACTACACACATTCCTACAAATGAGATGGTGTACAAAAGCCTGCTATGATCTACATAGGCATTGTGCACCTCCTAACCCTCATCTACACCTGTTATGATTGGGTTAAGGAGGTATACCAGGTTCAGGTTGTATTCTCTGCCTTTGACAAGTCCAACATTAGCGGGGTCCCATGTGTTGAGATAACCAGTGACATTGGCCATGGGTTCATTGTTGCTATGTTCCATGTCCCTGCAGACCACGGTCATCAGGCTACTGGGTGATAGTTCCCAGCTGACATGGTGGGTTTGTGGATGGCCCTGACAACATTGGTGAATCCATTGTCAGATGTTGGGCTATTGGATTGTATGAGGGATCCCATCTACTTACTGCACCTGCCTAGGGGTTTCCCCCAAGCATGACATGTCACTTGACTGTACTGCATGATATGTTAGTAATGCTAGCCTTACATACTACAGGTGGGATGGAGTACTGTTAACATGTACTGCCCTTGTTGTGTAGGGTCCTGCTTATGGTATGTGCTAATGCTAAGGTCGGTGTTGTACTGCAGGCCAGATGTCTTTGGCTGGGGGGGTACCTATCCATGCCAGATGTATGTTGTTTGGGTCTCTCAAACCCATCAATGGTGCATGTGGACATATATGTTGTGGTTACATTCCCAGGTCCATCTTCAGATGTATGTCCATATATACCTATATTGATATATATGTGTTCACCTTTGACAGGGAGACAATCATTTCTTTGTACAGCCATTTCTGCATACCGAAAGGACAAACCCATCATTTCTTACTGCACCACAGTTCAAAACACAGCAGTTCTAAAGGCACCTTCGCTGACTCTTGAACTGCAAGTTTGAATACATATCGTAATGCAGGGGGGCATGCCCCCTGCACCCCCCATCTGGGGGGCTGGGCCTCCGACAACCCCTCTACTGTGATATACTAAATCCTAATTTGCACTACAGGGGGATAGGCATATATTCCCTATCCCCACTATAGTGCCATCCGCAACCAAATTGCCTAATCTGCAATGAGCGAATACATAGTGACATTAGTGCATTGCACATTTGATGCATGTATTGCAAGATTGTGCAATATTAAGAACATACGTCTAGCCTTCCAGCTTTAGGACACATGGATTTCTCCCTTTGAAAGGTGAGCCATATATATGCTGACATATATGCATTCCTAGTGCTGTATATATGTGGACATGTGGATGTATGCATATATATCTATGGATGTATGCATATCTGTATATATGTATGTATTGGCTTATATATATATATATATATATATATATATATATATATATATATATATATATATATATATATATATTACGACACCAGTATCTACATATATAAGATATGTTATATCCATTGAAAGAGGAATATATATATATATATATATATATATATACATACATATATATATATATATACACGCACAAATACATCTACATGGCGGAATACATTCCCTGTAGTGCTGTATACCTGGGCTGGATGATATGTATTTAAAAACGTCATGATTATGCATCTCTGCCATGGCTTAGTTGTAAATCACTTTGTGTATGGTGAGCAGGGTCCTGGTTTTGAGGCTTGCAGGAGCTGTTTATTTTGTTTTTGGACAGAACACATGCCGTTGGATACAGAGTGAGTAAGGCATTGTAAAGCAGTTGTAAGCTGGCGTGTGTGGGTTTACGCTATGGTAAGCACTGCTAACATCCGGTTATGTTTTCATACACTCAGCTTATAAATTGCTTAACCTGTGTAGGCAGTGCTTAGCTCCACACAAACCCATGCAAACCTGCTTACAGCTGCTTTAAGGTGCCTTAATCACTCTGTATCCAACGGGCCATGTTCTGCCCAGCAACAAAATAAACAGCTCTTGCAAGACTCAAACCAAGGACCTGGCACACCATATACAAACTGATGTACCACTAAGCCATGACAGATACACAGATATTAAATGTTTCAGAAAAATATCAGCCAGTCCTGTCATGCAACAGTACAGAGAATGTATGTATATTGCAACCTTAAAAGATACAACATATATATGTATATATTTATATATATATACATACATATTTATAAAATATATATATATATATATATATATATATATATATATATATGTATATATATATATATATATATATATGTATATATATATATATATATATATATATATATATATATATATATATATATATTTATATATATATGTTGTTTTACTAACTCTATATACATATATATCACTATCTATGCATATATAGTTATATATCTGTTAGCAGATAAATATATCTATACAGGTATATATGGCCATACATCTGTAGATAGCAATTGCAGATTAACAAATACACCTATGTCCACATGCACCTCTAATGGGGTTGAGAAGCCCCGCACACTATACGTCTTGTATGAATAGGCATCCCCCCACAGCCAAACACATGCGCCCTGCAAAACACAACCAGGTACAGTCTGCCTCCCATAGGACATGCAATATGTGGAAGCCATCAACATGCCCGGGATACAGATACACAGACACATATATGCAGATACAGATATACACACATATATATATGTGACTACACATACACATGCAGGTATATGTACAGTAAGATACATATGTAGGAGGTGCACACAATATGGAATAGCCCTATGGCTACAGTTAACACCTGAATAACTGGGCACTGTATGGCTGACACATACTAATGTCAATCTTTGCCTGCAACCTATACCCATAGAAAGGTCATAGCAAAGACACCACACACAAGCTTGCAGAAATGGGAATCCTTTAATTGTGTGCTATAACAGTTCTATATGCCATATCATATAGCTGCTCAAATACTGACAACCATATTAACCGAGTACTACAACTGTCTAACAGTTACACTAATACAGTAGTCCGGAAAGGTTCACAGCTGGTGCTGTCCAGGCCAAGCTCTTCAGAATGTACAATAGTGCAGACAGACTGGGCCACAGGGTACCACACAATTAACAGTATGTACTGCAGGTGTGTAGTTCAGCAGCCTCTACCTACACTCTGTACAAACTCCGTAGGAGATAACGATGTTTTGTGATCAGATGGCTTGTACCCGGTACATAACAAGGCATAATGCATAGAACAGTCTGTATGGCAGGAGGCAGTAGGCTTGCAGTACCCCAAGTAATGTAAGTAATGTCAATATAGGCGGAGTATACTGTACTGTACATCCACATACCTTGTGACAGCTCACCCCTGATACCCCCACAATTTGTAACAGCCTAGGTCATTTATGGTGCTCCCCACCTAGACTCAATAATACAGGCCCATATACCACTGTTACATACACTGGCCTCTGCAGTGCATAAGGGCGCACATGTGTTGTGTAGGTGATACCCACACATATATGGCCCCAGCCCCATTGTATGTGTGGGGGATACAACGGCAGTGGACTAATGGTGGCAATGACAGTGTGATGTACTCACAGCCCACTACAGAAAAAAAAAAAACAACAACATGACATATGTGCAAAGCTTGGTATGTAGATGGGGTCATAGGCTGGAACACAGGCACATATGTGGAACACTGTTGCCATACACTAAGCAAGGTGCTGGTGTTACAGGATAGTCTACAGCATACCCTTAGTCAGAGGATTGAGGTTAGAAATAGACATGGATGTAGCCATGTACTGATTGCACGCAACACACACACACTGCTAGTGTAATATCTGACACAGGACCTGTGTGGTGGACAGACAACACATGATAGGCATACCTCTGTCCAGCAAGAGGTTAGGCCCACAGTAGTGAGCTATGTAGACAGACTGCATTTCATGGTGCACTAGTATGTACACACACACACACACACACACACACACACACACACACACACACACACCCTGTAACACCACTACAATGCAAAGCATTGCACAGCTCTACCTACAGTCTGTCTGTAGTTCCTGATCCTCCTATGAATATGTGGCCACTCTGACTGTGCAGGTTCTCCTGCAAGAGGAATTGTGCCCGCTGTCTGTATCACTGATGCCCCCACAGGGAATGTAAAGGTACCACGCCCACATGCTGTAGGGATTTATAGTGGGTGGTTGCAATGAAAGTGGTAATTCAATGTAGTACACGTGTAATTATATATATATATGAGAGAAGCCAGGCACTGGACAGCTGATGTAAAATACCAAAATTTTATTGTATGAACCAAACATAAAGTGTGAAACGCTAGTCGAACACAATGTGTTTTTCATCAATACAGCAGACTTCATCAGACAAGGAGACATTATCAAAAACACACATATATATATAGCGTACCAAAATTCAAATAAGCTAATGGAAAAGCATCTAATGAATATATAATATAAAATAAAAAAAAAAAAAAAGTCCACAAAAACTTCAAAGACTCCCCCCTCTGCATCCTATAGTAGCTGCTGAAGGTTCAGCTATTTCCCCTCTAGCTAGATTTATTGATGTTAAATTGAAAAAAATCTATGATGAAACACGGTTCATTCTTAAAAGATTCTTGGGATTTTTTACAAAAGGTTAAAAATGATATGTTTAAACAAGATCTTATTTTTGTTACAATTTTATTTATTTATCATTTGTTGACCGGAAAAGTCCGACTAGGTTCCACAGAGCCTGTTTTCAGTGGAGGCCTGGGGAGAAATGCTCCAGATGCATGTCTTTGGAATGTGGGAGGAAACCGGAGTACCCGGAGGAAACCCACGCGAACACAGGGAGAACATGCAAACTCCACACAGAAGGCACCCCAGCCGAGAATCGAACTGGAGAACCTCTTGCTGTGAGGCGACAACGTTAACCACTGCACCACTGTGCTGCCCACATGTGGCCACAATTGATGTGGTGGATCTTTTTGGTTCTATCCCACACGATACATGTCTTGAATGGTTCAAAGAAGCCATTAGATCTTCGGGTGATATATCAGACAATGAAATTTACATTTGTACTGTATTGATGGAAATGATGCTTAAACATAATTATACATTTTTTCAAGGAGAATATTTTTAACAAAGAAGTGGTGTAGCGGTGGGAGCAAGATGTGCTCCCATCTACGCCAATATGGTGCTAAACACCTGGGAAACAAATTTTATTTATGATAGTATATATAAAGATTGTTGGTGTTTATACAAATGTTATTTAGATGATATAGTTATTTTATGGAAAGACACCAAAGATAAGTTAGATGAGTTTATACAGTACATAAGTAATACTACCGATTTTTTAAAATTCACCTATGAAATTGGTTTTCAAGAAATCCACTATTTAGATGTGACAGGAATAAAAGATGATAACTATTTTAAATCAAGAGTATTTAGGAAGAAGACTTTTTCCAATTGTTATTTACACTTCACTAGTGGACATCCTATCTACCAAAAAAGAAGCATTGTGAAAGGTCAGTTCATTAGAATCTCAAGAATGACTTCTGATGATTCAGATTTTAATGAAGAGAGGGAGTTTTTGGTTCACATGTTTTTGGAAAGGGGATACCCTTTAGAATTTATCACAAAAATAAAAGATGAAGTGACTAGAGGTAGAGAAAATAGATTTCAACCTATTTTGGGTAAAGAAGTTAAAAATTTAAAGTACTGTGACAATAAAACCATGACAGAGGCCATTGCTAACCCTAAGACCATTGGTAAGAACTACAATAGGGCTTTATAACGGATTTTAGTGGAGATGGTGGTATTATCCAAAAAACTTTTGAAAAGGAATGGGATAAATTTATCAGAATAAGTGATCTTGGTTTAAAAGAAAGCACACCCATCAAGATTATTTTTAGAAGGGGACGTAACATAAAAGATTGGCTGTTGCCAATACATAATGAGAAAAAGAAAACAGTGAAGCCTAATGGCACTTTCTCATGTAAAATGTGTGCACAATGTCCCTGGATGGCTGACACTACAAGTGTTTTCATTGAAGCTAGGGGAAAAGAAATAATAAGCAAGACTCATAGTACTTGTGATTCTGCAGGAGTGGTATATATTGCCATATGCAAAGTTTGTTCCAGTTTTTATGTTGGCAAAACTGAAAGGAAGATTAGAAGAAGAATATATGAACATGTTAATGATATAAAAAATAGGAAATTTACTAATGCATTATATAAACACACACACACCTGCCCTCTAGCAAAATATACTTTTTTTTATTATAGAAGAAGTTCAGAAAGATGAGAGGGGTGGTTTATGGGAAACAAAGATTCAATATCGGGAACTATATTGGCAGATTATTCTTGAAGCCAGTAGGTCACCAGGTTTAAACGATAATGTTTCCCTTACACCAGTTTTAAAGATGAGGGCTGCTAGACTTTAATGGTTTACCACCTAATTTTTATGTAGATATTAATTTTTAAAGTTACATATATACATATATTTTTAAAGTTACATATATACATATATTTTTTATATATTTTTTTCATATATTTTTCATATATTTTTACACATTCTTGATACATTTTAACACCAAATGTATTTATATATTTTATGGGTATACCATCATGTATTACACAATAGATATTTTAATAGATTTAAATAGAATTTTAGTATTTTTTTCTCCTATGTTAAATATATATTCACCTATTAATTATATTGACCCTATTTATTAGAAATCCCGTCTCCACAAAATTTTGTATATTCTAGTTTTTATATTATTAGTATACATTTTAGAACATTTTCAATACGTTAGTACTTTTCAACATATATAAATATATATATTTTTTAATATACATATAACCATATTGTCCCATTTAGTTTTTTGTGGAATGTTATTTCTACAATTCTTGCTATTTTCATTTTGGCCACTAGATGGGAGTGTTGCAATAACTTTTATAGTAAAGTAGTTTAAATCATTTATTTCTTTATGAATTCATTCGTTACAATTTCAATATGGAATATGATTTATAAATCCCTGAACCCTTGTGAAGATATCATTTTATTTAATTTAATACAATTTATTAACCATATTAATACTGATTTGATTTTGAGTTTATTTTATAATGTATTTTACGAAAGCACTTTATTTTACATTATATATTCATGAGATGCTTTTCCATTGGCTTATTTGAATTTTGGTACGATATATATATATATATATATATATATATATATATATATATATATATATATATATATATATGTGTGTGTGTTTTTGATAATGTCTCCTTGTCTGATGAAGTCTGCTGTATTGACGAAAAACGCTTTGTGTTCGACTAGTGTTTCATGCTTTATGTTTGGTTCATACAATAAAATTTTGGTATTTTACTTCAGCTGTCCGGTGCCTGGCTTCTCCTCTACACAGTGCTTTTTGTGGATCGTTTACTGGTATTTGTTTTGCACTGTTCTTCTGAATTTGTGTTTATATATATATATATATATATATATATATATATGGCTATGTGGATAAGTATATGTTAAATAAATTTGTTAGAATCAGACTGTAAAAATCATTGAGTATTCAAAAACAATGTCAATCAATAACAAACAATAATGCAGGAGAACTCAGATATCTTATTCTCTAATGTACATTAGGAGGCAAAAAACCATACACAAACTTGTACAGAATTTTGTCTAGTTTTATTCACAAAGGGCACCATTTTTATACATGTCATTATCAGTTTTGCCCACCTCACTGGCGTGGTCAGTGACAGGGTCTTTACATCATAGTAATTCATAAAAAGTGCTGAATTTGTGTTTTTCAAAAAGTCTTTTTCCCATGTGAATGTTACAGCCTTGCAAGCACCTGGTCAGTCACGATGACCTCCTGAGGATGTAGCCAATTCAAGGCTCTCAGATTAGTTCAATACAATAGATGTATGTCTTCTTTAATGCCTCTCTTTGTCTTTCTGGTTCTATCAGAGATAGTGCACAAGGCTATTCTCCTGGTGGAAGCAGGAAAGAAGATACACATGCTAACAGATTTATTATTTTCTAACTTTGCAAAATAATCTTTACTTGAAAGACATGAGCCAGGCTCTGCTTGCACGCTGCCAAGGTCAAATTTCTGATTACACTGCAGCTTGTGCTTCAAGCAATAATATGCAGGTTTATTTCTACTATTATTCTAGTAAGACAGAATTAAATGCATTATATACTACTTTTCAAACTTTGTTCTCTATTATGGATTTATGTACATTTATTCCTAACTAAAGCACACATTTCTCTATATATTTGACCACACAACTTATATGTGTTTGAATGTTTGAATACACATTTTCCCAAGCAGCATATATTGTAAATATATTTTCTAAGCAGCATGTATAGATTTTTCTAACATTCTCCCTCCTGTTAATGCATTTTATTCTATTTGAAACATAAACAGTATCATTTCATTCCTTAGCCTTTTCCTTTCAAGGACTTTCAGCTAAGTTAGTCATTGGTTTTATATTTCAGAAAAAGCATCATTTGAAATTAATCTTTCAATTTCAACACTTTGGTAAAAAGTTTCAGTAGCAGATATTTTAACAAATTTTTGATTAATTTTTTCATGCAGGGAATTTCACAGTAAACACATGTTCCTATTAGGAGTATACCCACACAAATAGCAATTAAATGTTTAATAGGATGGAACCCGATTCCCCCCAAACACATTCTGGAAAAAGTCCGTCAGTGGGTTTGGGCCTGGTTTTAGTCATTGCTGATACTTGCTGAATTACCTCTAAGTGGTCATTGATTTCATGTTGGTTGTCTGGAATGTACACAGCATTCTTCTTCGTACCACCTCTTGCCGCTAGGGTGAAGTAAAGAGCCATTCGATTTTGTAGCACAACAGTTTTATTGCATTCAGTTCATTAGTCACCAATTCTAGGGTGGAAAGTTGCATTGCTCATGACTTTTGACAGCTTCCTCAGCTCCCAGATCGATTTGACTGCTCCATAGGCTGGTGGCATTCCTGCCCTGGATATAACACTGTTGCCCAAGTTCATATGAGTCAATTTACTTTTGTCTTTCACTGAATTATGGCCTTTTCAACCAGCTTCGATTTTACCAACTGGATTCACAGGTTTTTTTTTCACTGGACCTTCAGATTCTCGAGCTGTTTTCCTTACGTTCAGATTTTACCCAAAGGTAATTCTGCAGTATGTCTTATTGCTAAAACCAGATAACCCAAAACAACTGCCGGACCAATTCTCAGGTAACCATTTATATGCCTTTTTCCCACAAATAAAATCATTACTTTGGTACTGATACGTGTTATCCCTGCATGACACACTTCTCCATTCTTAATAGACAATTGCTTAGTTAAGACTGCATTGTCACATACTGCATTTAATGTAGTTTTCATTGAACTCAGATATGAATCATGGTTAGTATTACAACCAGTACCCCACTTTTGACTTTAATGTAACATTTATAAGACATTGTTATATTACCATTACTCCAGCCCACCTGGAGGGTATTACTTTGTAGAAACATACAACTCCTTTTTGTGTGAACAGGTAAAATAAAGCAATTTTGTCCTGTGATCTCACAGTTTCTGTATAAAAAACTTTCCAAAGTCTCATTTTATCCCCAGAGGGACAGGACGTTAAAGTCTATTATATGTTGTTGGTATAGCTGTACAAACTCAGCAATTTGAAATGTGCATAGTTTCTGTATACACTTGCTTCATGGCCAGGTACGTGTTAAAGTTTGGATGCCAGTCTATAAACAGTTCATCACGTCTTCTCACTTTCACTTGTGTGGTTGAGTGCAGGAAAAACCACAATAAGAGAAAAATTGTCACACTTATAGTTAACAAATGCACAGTTAAAATAATTATGCTATAGTTCTTGGGTTGCTCTGCTTTTTGTTTTCTTTACTCTTGGCCATTTTGCCCTTGTGTATCAGTCACAAAGTTTTTATTCAGCTGAAAGTTCTTTTGTCTGAAAAGAGTTAAACTGCAAAACAGATTTATTTATAACAGTTTCTTTATATAACTAGCTAGTGAACTGTCAGCCTCCAGCTCTGCAGGCATGAGAGCTTTTACTGAGGCACATAATATGCCCTTCCAAATACTACTTTAAAGGGGATCAAACCCTTTACATTTGTTACTGTTTTCATGCTCAGCAATGCTAGAGGTAAACAGCAAATCCAATTTTTTGAGTCTCACTCATTAACTTTCTTAACTTGTTTTTTTTAAAATCCCATTGTACCTCTCCACCAGTCCTGCTGACTGTGGGTGGTAAGCACAGTGATTCCTTAAGGAAATCCCAAAAATCTCCCAAGCTGTTGAATTGTCTGATTGACAAAATGTGTCCCATTGCCACTATAGATTCTTTCCGTATGCCAAATCTAGGAATTATTTCCTTTACTAGGGCCTTTGCCACTGTTGCTGCATTCGATTCCTGGTTGGAAAAGCTTCTACCCATTTTGAAAACATATCTATGATCACTAAACAGTATTTCTTTCCTTCACATTTATTCAACTCTATGAAGTCCATACAAATAGTATGGAATGGATATGGTGGTGTAGGAAACTCCTTGCTTGTTTTTAAATGCTCCTTGTGCATGGTGCTTGTTACAAGTATGACAAGCTGCACAAAATTTTATTGTATAATTTATGTATCCATATGTTTGGAATATTTTATTTACTAACTGTACCATCCCCCCTGTTGAGACATGGCTCTGCCCATGGCTCAACAAAGCTGCATATCTAAATAAATTAGACGGTAATATTGTTGTTTTTTTTTTTTTTCCCTTTGGAAATGTACAGTCCATTCTCAAAAATTGCACCTTGTTTTACCCAGTTTTGTTTTTCTGCTGTTGTAGTAAGCATTTGCATTGTTTTTAACATGTCTAAATCTAAAATCTCAAAGGGCTGTAATTTTTCATTAAAAAAAATAAAGTTTCTGAGTCTGAGGCTGCTTGCTTTGCAGCTGCATCAGCTCGTGCATTACCTTTTGAAATCTTATCCTGTTGTTTTGTATGAGCTACACATTTACAAATAGCTACTTTGGTAGGCAACTGAATAGATTCTAATAGCTCCAAAATAAATTGCATGATTAATAGGTTTTTCACTGGATGTAATCATCCCTCTATTTTCTTTATTATTGTGCAAACACATGCACTGTAGAAAAGCATACTGATTATCAGTATATATGTTTACTTTTTGCCTTTTACTAAAATACATGCTCCTGTCAAAATTACCAGTTCTGCTGCTTGAGCATACAAGTTGTGTGGCAAAGTTTGTGCTTCTAAATTTTAGTGTCTGTAACTACTGCATACCCCACCAGATTTTTCCTGTAGGACCCTTCTGCATGAGCCATTCACGTAATATGTCACCTCAGCATTATCCAAGGGCATATCTGTAAGATCTTGTCTAGGTAAAGCTAACTGTTTATATGAGGTTGACTCAGCAGTATGGTCATACATGAAAGATGTCTAGCAGGAGAAAGGTATGCAACTTTTTCTTGTGGCAGAATTATTGCAACTGCATGAGGCATTCTCAATGTGAGAGAGTGGAATAACACCATTGAGGCTGAAGCCTGTACTGCCATTGCTGCTGCAACTACTGCTTGTACACAGTGAGGCAAAGATTGCACCACTGGGTCTAACTGTGATGAATAGTAAGCTATGGGGCATTGCTTATCCCCATGTTGTTGCTTTAATACTGATGTCATGTACCATTGCTTACAATCTATGGTCTAAAAAAAACGTTTGTGATAACTTGGAAGTCTTAAAACTAATGAAGAAGCTATTAACTGCTTCAACCTGCAGAAAGCCATTTCTGCTTTTGTTTTCCATTATAAAATAATTTGGTACCCAGTTCCAACAAAAATTAGTTGTACCTAAGAAAAAACATCATTTCTTTTTAGTTGTTGGTTTGGGTGCTTGCAAAATTGCTGTTTTTCCTTTTTCTTTCCCTTATCTAGTATTTTATCTTTATTGAATATCACATATCCCAGGTATTTAACCTGTGTTTTTTTCCCAAAGTTGTAACTTACTTTTGTTTACTTTGTGTCCTTGTATTAATAAAAATTTTAACAATGCTACTGTATTCACCCTGCACTGTTGCTGGGTGCTGCTAGCAAGATGTCATTTACATAAAGTAAAATTTGACTACTTTCTGGTGGGTAGACCCTGCCAGATTGCTAGCCATTTTTGTGCAAATATTATTGGGCTCTCACAATATCCCTGTGGTAGTCAGTATATGTATACCTTTTACCCTGAAATGTAAATGCAAACCAATATTGACTATTAGGATGTATAGGTATTGAAAAGAAAGCATTGCTTATATCTACCACAGTAAAATACTTCTGTTGTGGCTTTAAATCATTTAACAAGGTATGTGGGTCTGGCACCGTGGGTGCTTTAGGTATTACTGCATTATTTACAGCTTATAAATCTTGTACCATCTGCCATTCCCGTTTGCTTTTTTAACAGGAAATAGGGTGTATCACATGGTGAATCAGGAGATTCTACCAGTACTCCTTTTGAGTAATGCTGCTTATTATAGGCTTAATTTTTACTTTTGCATTCTTTTCCAAAATGTATTGTTTTTCTGTGGTCTAAAAGCTGACTTTGGGGTAATTGTAACTGGTCCTGCTGCTTGAATAAGCCCTACATTTAACTTGCCTGTTGACCACAGAGTTGTTGGAATTTTACACAAGGCCTCTTTTTCTTTTAATAAAATGCTAATCAGCTGTCCTTACTAGATTGCAAGTGTACAGCTGTATGTGTCTGTGTCAACCAATTCAGTTTTGTTTTATATCCCTTGTCCTGACATTTTAAATCAGTCTGTTTTCCCATTTTGTTACCTTTTTTCTAAGTCTGCCCATTTAACACTTTTGTTTTTGTCAAGCTGACATGTGGCAGTCTATTGGACTTATACAATCTCATGAACTCCTGAGGTAATGAACAGCTTACTACACTGTTTCCCTCAGTATCCCAGCATAAAGTTTGTAATATTAATTTGTCAGCAGGATTTTTACTTATATTTCTTATTAGGTCCTGGTGTGCTACAGTAGTATGGAGTACAATGTAACAAGTGCTGCTGATCAGTGTCAAGGAGGGTACCTTACTGATGGCTACGTTTATCAGTTCTTTGGTTACTGCCCTGGACCAATCATAACTAGGTCCTGGCTGTACCAATAATAGGCTTCACCCTCTGATCACACCACAAGAGCATTCATCTGTCTTTGTGCTTCCATACCCTGCATGGTAGGAACTACTGCTATGCCAAATATCTGCACAAGGTCTTTTCCCAGTAAGTTTACTGGATATTTTGCAGAAACTACAATTTTACTTTTCTGAGTCATACCTGAAACAGGGTCAGTTATTGCTATATTATGGGAAAGTGGTTCCCTGTATAGCTGTCCATTTGCTGCTTTTACTAATATATAATCAGGTGATTTAGAATGTTTTGGTAACTTGGAGGGTGTATCAAAGTCCCCTGAGTCACACAGGAATTTGACCTTTCTTCCTCCACCAGAAGTGTTACTTCTGGTTTTGTATTTGCTAGGTAGAGCTCCAGGCTCAACAATGCTAAATCTAAAATTTTATTTTCATTTTTATTCTCTACATCTGTTTGTACTTCCTCTATTCCCTCTACTACATTCACATTTTCTTTTGTTTATTAACCTTTCCTGATGATTTTTGGTTATTATCACTATCATATAGTCAGTCCACATCTCCTTTATCTTCTGTCATTGCTTTCTTATTTTGTTTATAGTCCCTAGCTAGATGCCCTTTTACCTGACTGTAATACAAATACTTCAGCTCCGTCTTCAGCAGTGAAGACTTGTGCCTTTTTTCTTTTTACTATTAAGGTGTCTTTCAGTACGCCTAGCATACTCAAGTAAGGCTTGCAGCCTGCTTGTTCAGTGATTTATCATATGCCTTGTAATAAAACTACTAACAGAGGCAATGCAACCTTTAAAATGTATATGTTTTTTAATTGCTGTTTTAAGCATTTTAATAATCTAGCATAATATCCATCTACTGTCTCATTTCCCTGTTGTATGCATTAATTAATGCAAGTCCAGTCTGCTCTAAGTTTTCATTTTTCAGAGATTCTGTCTGTTAGACCTTTCACTCTGTTGTCTAAAAATGTTTCAGAATTTTTAAGCTTCTGTTTTTTTTCTTTTTACAATTTGCTTCCTCAATCCACCTATGTGCTTGAGGTATGCCTAGTTGGTGCTGTTTTTCTTTGCCTGACGCCTGCATCAGATTAAAGCTTGTTTAAGGAGTTTAACTAGTGAAAGTTTATCTAGTTTACTATCAAATTCATAGTTGTTAACACATTTTGCAAAATATCTCACATTATCTGCTTACTGCAATTGCATATGCTTTACATTATCCGTTAGGGGATCTCGTGATCTCTTAGTGCACTGATTTCCCATGTCTTAAAAGACTGTTACGTAACCCTTCTCTTGTACCACGTGGTATCTTATTTCCCATATCCACAGTAGTGTCTAGAATGACTGTTTACTTTGCTTTGTTATTCCCTGATCTATGACTCAAGATACAATACCTCTCTCTCCCTGCTATCACAAACCTTAGCAATAGCACAGTGTAACCTGGTCCCTGATCTAAAACAAAGACAAAGAGGGAAATTCTTCTTACCTGAGCCTCCTGCTTTTATTGTTTTTCCTTGGGGCCCAGTCTTCCGCTTTTCAGCCACAGATCAGAAAGTGGACAGCCTCTTTACACACAACAATTCAGTCGGAGGTCTTTTCACTTCAAGAAGAACCATTCTTTTCGCAGCTTCTCCTGATTTATTAGCACTCATGCACTCTGTGACCTGCAGCTTACCAAGGGAATTCCGGCACGATTAGGACCAAAATGTTAAATAAATTTGTTAGAATCAGACTGTAAAAATCATTGAGTATTCAAAAACAATGTCAATCAATAACAAACAATAATGCAGGAGAACTCAGATATCTTATTCTCTAATGTACATTAGGAGGCAAAAAACCATACACAAACTTGTACAGAATTTTGTCTAGTTTTATTCACAAAGGGCACCATTTTTATACATGTCATTATCAGTTTTGCCCACCTCACTGGCGTGGTCAGTGACAGGGTCTTTACATCATAGTAATTCATAAAAGTGCTGAATTTGTGTTTTTCAAAAAGTCTTTTTCCCATGTGAATGTTACAGCCTTGCAAGCACCTGGTCAGTCACGATGACCTCCTGAGGATGTAGCCAATTCAAGGCTCTCAGATTAGTTCGAATACAATAGATGTATGTCTTCTTTAATGCCTCTCTTTGTCTTTCTGGTTCAGCTGCACTATCAGAGATAGTGCACAAGGCTATTCTCCTGGTGGAAGCAGGAAAGAAGATACACATGAACAGATTTATTATTTTCTAACTTTGCAAAATAATCTTTACTTGAAAGACATGAGCCAGGCTCTGCTTGCACGCTGCCAAGGTCAAATTTCTGATTACACTGCAGCTTGTGCTTCAAGCAATAATATGCAGGTTTATTTCTACTATTATTCTAGTAAGACAGAATTAAATGCATTATATACTACTTTTCAAACTTTGTTCTCTATTATGGATTTAAGTACATTTATTCCTAACTAAAGCACACATTTCTCTATATATTTGACCACACAACTTATATGTGTTTGAATGTTTGAATACACATTTTCCCAAGCAGCATATATTGTAAATATATTTTCTAAGCAGCATGTATAGATTTTTCTAACAGTATATGTACATATATTTCCACCATATGTGCTGAACATGGAGTGTAGCCGTATACCAGACCCTACAGTCCAAAAGACGTAGTGCAAGGGGATGACTGGTATGTATAGCAGGTATATTACTAGACTGTTGCTACTGTCATTGAGATTGTCTTCAGAGACATGGTGTGTGTGGATGCTGACATCTGCTTATAACGTGTGCCATTGGCTATGGACAGACATCCTAAGGACATCATTGTAAGGTACCGCTGCTAGCATGTAATGGCCCTGTGGAGTGCAGCAGAGTTTTGGCCACTATATGTGGAACTTCGGACAAACCTGTACAGTCCAGAGGTATACATATAATCCCTTAGTGCGCCACATGTGTACCAGGCCTGACAATATGGATGTAGAGAGCCATGTAGATGGGTGTAACGCATAACAACTGGTATACATTTGGCGCCATAGGTGCTGGATTCACACACTCCTGTCTGGCCTGACACATAATGACTGCTGGTACAGTGGTGCCATGGACACATACCACACACTTGATATTGACATACATCTGTACAGCATCCCACTGCTCTGTCTGACATACATGCCATTTAAGGGAGGCCCAGCAGTAGTACATCTGGCAAGTATCTGCACATAACATCCCACTGGTTAAGTACACTAAGCTGCTAGGCAAGTAACAATGCACTGTGCAGGCTACAGGCAGAGTGGCTCATCACTGGCCTACATCTCGTATGGGGGAATGCACATGTACCTGCATATATGGCAGGCTTGACAGCCATGTCACAGCACAGGGTAAAATACACCTGTGTTTGTTTGTGTCTTTCGGCTTTTCCCAGTTAGGGGTCGCCACAGCGGAACTCCAGTCCGCTAATGATTGGTAGTTGATTTTTATGCACCGAGTTACCAGCCCTGATGCACAACCTTCAACGAAGGTACGCTCATTCACGCATGTCTCCACGCAGAAGATGCTCTAGCTGAGAATCAAACCAGACAGTGTCTTACTGTGAGGCGACAACGCTACCGCAGCACCACCACTGCGGATCACACCTGTGTGACAGTGCATAATCACAACCAATGTGAACACAGCCACAGCCACATATGGTAAGCTAGCATAATATTACAGTCTATGGACTATCTGTTCTATACCATCCTCATATGTGCCACTCACAGAATGACTCTACATATTCTGGGCTGCTACACAGTTTGGTATGATGGCTGTCTGTGGCATGGGACATGTGTGTGTAGGGCCCTAAAACATGTATGGCAAAATGGTACAATACAGTGGGGCAGCATGTAACATCTGACAGAAGGGGAGCTAGAACAATGACATCTACCACAGTCCGTACACAGGCTGAAGTACATATTAACGATACACACACTGCCGACATTCACCATCACTACACAGACCTCAGTACTGTACAAATATTCACAGATTGTCCAGGTTATGTCATGTAATATGACCCCCTACTGTACATGACATGTGTAGCAGTCTGATATATCACTGCCTTGTCAGCAGAGATGATGACACTATTTATGGTGTACAGCACATATGCACCACTTCATGCACATCATCTGTACAACGCTTGACAGAGGTGTGTCGGACAGCACATACACAGGGCCAGTATAGACATGTTGCTGTGATAACCTCATACATTTACCATTGTAACGGGGTTTGTTGCAACATATGTCCTATGAGGGATATGAAGTCAGTAATTTTCATGGCCTTCACCATCTACAGACTGCAATCCTCACACTACCTTCTGCATTCCACAGATTGATGCACTATAGCTAACACATGAAACCATTGGCACAACACTGCCCAGTCTGCAGATGACCCTGCAGATGGGGATTCCTCTTATACATAGAACTGACATGGGAGGTATTGCAACATGTACGACAGGCATATCCAGACTAACACTGTTAAACCAACATTAATGTAAATGCAGTATAGCTGGGTGGCCATGGTGGTACAGTAGTTAGCGTTGCTACCTCACAACAAGAGGTTCTCTGGTTTGATCCTTGGCTGGGGTGCCTTCTGTGTGGAGTCTGCATGCCCTCCCTGTGGTCACTTGGGTTTCCTCCAGGTGCTCCGGTTTCCTCCCACATCCCAAAGACATTCTGTAGGTGGATTGGACACTCTAAATTGGCCCTAGGTGTGGGTGCATGCATGTGTGTGCCTTCTATGGAAGGTTGGGTGCTGGGCTGGCAACTCAAAACTGTAAAACTCCACTGCCAATCGTGAGCAGACAGGTGATCTGCTGTGGTGACCCCTAACCGGGAAAAGCCGAAAGAAAAATAAGAAGACTCCAAATGCAGTATAGCAGCACTTACAGTCTGTAGTCAGGTCAGGCACATCCCCTTCCTGTTATGTTGCCCTCTTTATATGGTGTATTTTGTTAGAGGTAAATTCCCAATCCATCTGGGATGCTGTTTGCCAAACATCAGATCCAGTTCCTGCTAACAGTAACTGCAAATGCCCAACATCACCATGATGTTCCTAGGTATTGGAGTATGTTTCCATGCAATTGGTTATGGGATTGTTACCACAGCTGTTCCACATGCAATCAGCTAGGGGAGAGCTGCAATTCATGCAGAGGCCATCAGCTGATCATGAGCATCATGTAAAATACACATGCTGCCTAAGCAAGGCAGATGTAGGTCTCCACATCCACCAGAGAGGGAGTGGGGGAGGCAGGCAGAGGCAGATACATGTCAGGGAGGTGTGGGAGAGTAAAACTGAAGCATGTTTGTGTCACTCACCTACCAGCACAGGCTATCAAACCCCCGACAACTATGTAGTGCTATCACAGTTCGATGCAGTTATTGGATGCACCACATGGGTTCCCTGATGTGGAGCACTCAATACATACATATGAGGGTGAGTGGCATCTGCAACAGGGATATGGTAGATATACACTAGGTATCGTACACATGCCTGTCTGCATGAACAGGTGCCAGCATCAACACAGGCACACTCACACAGGCATGCACACACATTGACACATTTGGCAGGGCCAGGAGTGCAGCTTATCGCTAGTGGGATTGCCACAACATATCAATGTGCAGGTATCACATGCACCACACGGGTCATATGGAGGCCATATGGGCAAGGAGTATGAGGAGATGTCAGCCAGCCAGCATGCTTCAGTATGCCCTGGGGGGTGTAATGAGTGTGGATGTGGACATACGCAACACACAACACACACACACACACAAACACACAGGGTGCCAGTTCTGACATGCATGGGTGCATGTCTTCATGGGTGTGTGGTGGTCAACTGTGCCAGCAGACTGTACAGTGGTAGGCAATGGGTATACCTTGGTATCAGGCCACATGACAATGGTCTGCATTGTGGCTCAGGCCTGTAGTTACTGCATTTGTCCACACAGGTGGGTATTGCATCCCCCAACCAGTCAGCTGGGTGACTATTGTGTTTGGCCAATGCTGTACACCACATGCCATGTATGTGTTCTTTAGTCCATGACATGGATGGTGTCTGGGATGTGCACACCTCCCACATGCATGTACAGTGACATGTGGGACTGTACCTGGGGTGTCTGGCCCATGTTGTGAACACAGCTTATCATCAGATGTGCCAGTCTTGTCCACCTGTGGCAGGAATTGGTAATGAGCAGCAGATCCCTTCACCTACATTGATAGCATGCCAACAGCATTCCCTGATGTCAGTATCATCTGTCTGTACAGGGCATTTTATCAGGCATTGTATGTCCATTGTGAGTCACATGTGAAGGCACCACAGGTGGTGCAGGTGTCCATTGGGGAACATGGTGGAGGTGCACTGTCTGCATGTGAAGGCACCACAAGTGGTGCATGTGTCCATTGGGGAAATGGTGGAGGTGCACTGTCTGCATGTAAATGCATATTGGACAGATGGGCAGGGTGACATGCCCTCTGTAGCCCACTGCTATCACTGCATAGCTACTATCAGTGGTCAATATGCAGTGTACTACCCACATATTGACTGTTGCATAGGCATGTGTGTGCGTATGACACATGGTTTGAATGTGTGCTCTGGGTAATAGTGGGGTTGCTAATGTCGACTGGCTGGCCTTGATGTCACATTTATGGGTATGGCTTTTGCACCCCAACATCCCAGCTCATTTATATCTGTTATCCCTGTTTGGTTGACTTTGTGATATATGGAACTGTACCTGGGGTGTCTGGCCCATGTTGTGAACACAGCTTATCATCAGATGTGCCAGTCTTGTCCATCTGTGGCAAGAACTGGTAATGGGCAGCAGATCCCTTCACCTACTTTGATAGCATGCCAACTGCATTCCCTGATGTCAGTATAATCTGTCTGTACAGGGCATTTTATCAGGCATGGTATGTCCATTGTGAGTCACATGTGAAGGTACCACAGGTGGTGCAGGTGTCCATTGGGAAACATGGTGGATGTGCACTGTCTGCATGTGAAGGCACCACAGGTGGTGCAGGTGTCCATTGGGGAAATGGTGGAGGTGCACTGTCTGCATGTACGTGCATATTGAACAGATGGGCAGGGTGACATGACCTCTGTAGCCCACTGCTATCACTGCATAGTTACTATCAGTGGTCAATATGCAGTGTACTACCCACATATTGGCTGTTGCATAGGCATGTGTGTGCATATGACACATGGGTTGAGTGTGTGCTCTGGGTAATAGTGGGGTTGCTAATGTCAATTGGCTGGCCTTGATGTCACATTTATGGGTATGGCTTTGCACCCCAGCCTCCCAGCTCATTTACATCTGTTATCCCTGTATGGTTGACTTTGTGATATATAGTAGGGCCACCATAGAAATCATCAGGAAAACACCCACCACATTAGCCACAGGTGTCACACACCCACCTCTCCACAGGATACATGCTACACACACTCACACACCTGTCATGTCTGGGAGTTGAACTTCTACCTAATTATTTTATTACACTACAAAACTACGTAGTTATAGTACACACCACATACATTACTGGGGTACTTCTTCCCCAAAGGTGTATTTCACAGTAACTGGCATCAGCAGGATTACCAGAGTAGGGCATTTCACCTGTACTGTGAGTGACTAGCCTAAAATGCATTATTCCCTACACAAACAGTGAGACATGCACAAAACATCCACAACTATCATGTGTGGGTATAGAACCCCTGACCAAGGTATATACCATACTACAGCATGGAGCAGTTATAGGTTGTACCACAAGGATTACAGAGAACTTTCTCCTCAGAGTGGCATTTCACAATGAATGACATCAGCAGGATTGGCAAAGTAGGGCATTTGAAATGTACAGTGAGTGAGTAGCCTATGATGCATTGCTCTATACACAGACATTGAAACACACGAAAATCATCCAGAACTGCCATGGGTGGTGATGGAACCCTACCACAGTTCTAAATCACACTACAGCAGTACACAGTTACAGGATGCGCTACAGACATTACTGGGCTATGACTTTCCCAGCGGTGTATTTGTAGGTGAGTGACATCAGCAGCCTTGCCAGCATTGGGTATATGAATTTGAAGGAGTGTGTGTGACCTAAAAGCATCACTCAGTCAGAAACACAAAGATTCACACACACAGTTACCAAGTCTGGGGTTAAAACACCTACTCAATTAATTTATCATACTACAGCAGTACACAGTTACAGGACTTGCTACAGGGATTACTAGGCTATGCTTTCCCCAGAGGTGTATTTCTAGGTGAGTGACATCAGCAGCCCTGCCAAAGTTGAGTATATGTATTGTAAGGGGTGTGAGTGGCCTAAAAAGCATTGCTCTCTACTCAGTCAGACATACACAGATTCACATACCAGCACACAGTTGCCAGGTCTGGGGTTAGATCACCTGACTAATTACTTTATCACACTACAGCAGTATGCAGTTACAGGTCACACTACAGAGATTACTGGGCTATTATTTTCCCAGAGGTGTATTTCTAGGTGAGTGACATCAGCAGCCTTGCCAAAGTTGTGTATATGAACTGTATAGAGTGTGAGTAGCATAAAAAGCATTTCTCTTTACACAGTCAGAGACAGAGAGACACGCACACAAATACACACTCACACAGCTGCCAAATCTGGGGTTAGGACTACTACCTAACTAGTTTATCACTACAGCAGTACACAGTTATGAGAAACGCCATGGGGATTACTGTGCTACAGCTCTCCCAAAGGTGTATTTCACATTGGATGACCTCTGCAGGCTTGTCATGATACTGCTATGGGGAGGGCGGTGTGTGCATGGGCTGTTAACCCATTCATGTAGGGGTTGACATGCTGCATGCGGGCACACACGGGGTCATATGCCACAGGTACGTGTATACAGCTATGAGGTGACTACTTCCTTGTACAGTCATGTTGCACAGCTGGCACGTGCAGCACACCATCATGCTGACAGATACTGGTGGCTAGTATCTGCAGTGAGTGACACCTGCACCTCATGTGTTTGGGGCCCTTTGGCTGTGTGCTGCGTGGGACAGGCCCAGATGGCTGCTCGTCATGGTCACCCTCTTCCACTCATCTATGAACGTCTACCTTTGGCTTATTATAGAGTGTTGTCCTTACATATATGTCTGTATTCCTATCCACTGTGTGTGCAAGGCAGGAATGGTGCATACTGATATGTGTCTGCACTAAGAACTGCAACTGCCAGATATGTTTGGTCCACTGGTGTTTGCTGACATGGCCTTCATGTGTTTAAGTGTGTGAGCATGCCCAGTATAGCCATCTATATTGCATGTGTGGATCAAGTCCAGGTAGTTTGTACTGCAGTGCTGAACTTTGTGTTGTACACTGACAGGTAGCATCCTGTGTCTGCAGGGTATACATCGGTCATTTGGCATTGACTGTCGTTACATTTCTGCATAGCGCGGGGGGGGCACCTGACTGTTTCTACATGTCTACACAGGGGTGGGGGGGCACACCTGACTGTTACTATAAGTGTATGTAGGATGGTGGGGCACACCTTACACTTTTACACATTTGCTAGGACTGTACTGGTATGTCGGGTACACCATTTCAGTCTGTAATCTTACCTATCGTGCTGGCTAGAGGCATACCAGTGTACTACAAATCTTAGCTTTAACTGCCTACATATCAGTTTCTGACTTTCTAGACTTCACAATTTACATCCAACTGGCTGGCCTGCTGTAGTCTGTCTGTGTAGGCCTGGGGGAGGGGTTACCCATAGGGCTCATTCAGAGGCCATAGTACAGCATTTGTTTGTTTTTGTCTACAACTATCCTGCCGGCTGTAACTGTTGTTGGGTATGTGCCCCCCCCCCAACTGGCATATGTGAGTCACTTACCTTGTGGGTGTCCCAGTATTGAGGGTAGTGCTGCAGGGTTGCATAAGTTGGATGCACATAGTACACTCCCTATACATGGTTGAGCACAGGTAGTTTGGCATTCCTTTTACTGTATGTACGAGTCGGAGAGAGGTGTCATTCCCTGGGTCCTTACTGTGTCAGTGCATGTGCTATGCGTTGCCTCTTTGCCAAGGCCAGGGAATACTGGGCACACCTCCTTCTGCCTACTGGGGCAGGCTCAGGTTGTTCTGCCTCTGAATCACTCTGTGCCTGTGCAGGCCTTGGCACTGGTAGGGGTGTGTGTGGCTCTGTCCCATGCTGTTCCTGCTGAAGCTGTTTCCGCAGCATCATATTGTGTAGCATGGCACATTCAAGGACAATTTAGGTACAAGTAGTTGGTGAGTACTGCAAGGCTCCACCAGATTTATCCAGGCTCTGGAACCATGACATGAGCATCCCAAACACATGCCCTATTATGATTCGTGTTTGTGCGTGTGCCTCATTATGGAGTTTTTGTTCAGGTGTGTGTGCATTTCTGATAGGTATCATCAGCCATGGCTCCAATGCGTATCCAGCATCCCCCACTAGGTGACCATGTGGGATGTCCCCACTGGCGAATACTGGTACAGCTGCGTCAGATGCCAGATGTGGGAATCGTGGTAGCTTCCAGGGCAGCCAGCACACACATTCATTATTATGCCATGGACATCACACACAACCTGGCAGTTGATGGAGGGGAAGCCCTTGCGGTTGATGTAGACCCTACCCTGCTCACCTGGTGGTGCTTTCATGCATATGTGCATGCAGTCTATTGCACTCACTACCTCTATTTGGTGGCCAATGTCTCATGGGTGATGGGGAAATATATGTGCTCAGCGACATGCTGACATGGCATCCAGGAAATGGTGGAGTACCCTGGATGCTGATGCCTGTGAAATCCCCATCATATCCCCAGTTGGCCTTTGGAAGGTACCTGTAGCTAGTATTCTTAGGCCTACACATACCTTGGATGGGTTCCCCTCTGTTATTTCTGTGTGTCAGGCGAGCAGGCACAGTTCAACAATTTGCTGTAGGAGGTCCCTGTCCACCCTATAGCGCTCCACTATCTCCAGCTCATGTTGCCCTTGGTAGGTTACCCTGGGTCTGTACACTCTTCTCCGTCTCCTCACTGTGGGCTGCTATGCAGCATTCACATTCTCACCATCCTCAGCCTCTTGCACATGCTGGTTTATGATAGCAAAAGCAGCCCCTAACATTTTTCTCTTGCTTACGTTTTGTAAAATTTCCCTGTCTGTATACAACAGTGGTGCAGAGTTTTTAGGAAAAACAAGGGGGAAAGGTGTTTGCATAGTTTATAGTGCTGTGCTGGGCTGGGCTGGTCTGCTGCCTGTGTAATTGGCTGTTTTTGATACATTTCACCTGGCAGCTAAGGTAGTTCTTCTTGATTACCTTCCTACTGCTGTTTTCCTTCCCATTGTCTCCTTGTTTAAGCCTGTGTGTGCACCGCTCAAACTGAGTGCTCAAATGTGCACAGAGCTGCTTTTTCCTGGTTTAACTTCCTTTTTCTTCCTGTAAAACCTGGTGCACGGCATGCACACCCGCTTACACTTTGTAAAGAGTGCTAGGCAGGTTTAGACACACCCCTAGCTTAGCTGTGCTAAACTAGGAGCAATCCCGAGCCACAGGTCTCCGATCCACTTACAGTATGCCTGACACCCTCCCATGATGTCACCTATATCCTAGTCTTGCACCCAGCTATTTATACTCTTACACTCTTGGGCCCTGCCTCACACCCTGGGAATATCTGGGATTCACTAACCTTTCTCTCATTTGCATAGGATTGCCTGCTAATGCATAGTTACATGTCCCACACTGAGCCTCCCCCCCTTAGCAACTATTACTCACTGGCCAGGTTGTCTTCTGCCTGCCATTGACTTGCATGGCAGAATACTGATTTTAGTTAGAATGCTTCTTTTAGGTTTATTTTATGATTTTCCCCCCAATCCCATTTGCGCGCCTCTGTCCTATGCTTAAACAGGCGAGATTGGCAAAAAAAAAATAAAAGTTGTTTATTTTATTTTTTGAACAGTTTGCAATGCCAATGGCCTTCTACATGGCCATTGGAATGCTTCCTCAATGATATGCAGCCTTTATTTTGAGCTGTCATAGCTCCGTTTTGTAGTTTGCAGAAATGTACTTGGTTTCTAACTGAGTACATTTCTGCAGACTGCACTCGTCTTGCATTGCCAGCTGCCAGCTTCCTGGATGGCAAATTACCCTCATTTGCATGGTTTTCACCTGCAAATGAGGGTAATTTGCATACAGGTGCTTGGTCCATGCAGGATTAGCCTAAGAGCTCACGTGCACATCCCGGGAGCTCGTTCCTGGATCTCACGTTGGCCATATTGCCGAAAATAGCTCTTAGACTAATCCTGCACACTGTAAAGGGCTTCATAATCCGAGGGATGGTGTCCATCAGGAGCTAGATTTACTGATAACTCCTCACGCAGCTCCTCTTCTTCTGTGGCTGTCATAAGTATTTCTGTTCTATGGTGGACCCATAATGCAAATGCTTTCATAGCTTAGCACAAATATCAAATGTCTTGCTGCATGTCTTTAGGGCATACTGCAATGCACTACCAGCTGTATCCAAGAAGTAGAAACATGCCTTCAGTAATCTAAGCATGTTCAATGATGTTATGTGTGTGCAACAGTGTGATGCTGAGCAAGAAATCTGGAGCAAGCCAGAAATAATGGTGGACAAAGGTCTGAAAATAGGGACATATTTTAAAAATTTCATAAGAAAGCTGCTAAAATAAAAGGTGCTATGTTAGCATGCATTTTCTAAAGGATATAAAGTCTGAAACTCAAATGCTGTTGTTATTTAGTGACTCTAATCCTCATTTATTTGCTGGAAAACAACACACATTTTATGATGAACAGACCAAAAAAAAGAAACAGAAAAAATCTGGACATTCTGCAAAAATCTGGACAGCTGAGTGGTATGTCTACCACATTTGGGGGGATGAGGATGATACCATCAGGATTGTTCCAACAATTGAGCAGATTATCAGGATGTATATGTGTGCAAAGTTTGCACCTACCAACTGGATGTTATCCATGTGCCAGATATGGGTATCTTGAGAACTGCCTGGATGGTGCATGAATACATTTTATATAATACCCTGTGCACTGCACACTACCTGCAATAGATGGGGTGGAATTCCTTGTAATAAATAGCAATATCCATGTAGACTGCAGCTCACAGGAACTCCAGAAAGCAAGCTTGGAAACCAAATATTTTCCTTCAAATACTGCAACATAACATCAAAAAAATGGTGTAAGAACTGTGATGTCAATATCTGCAAATCTCCTAGTAGTTCCCATATGATGGCTCTGTTCACACATAGTAGTCAACAATAGCTCACTTACTTGAAGTCATGCAATGTCAGCTACTGGTCAACTCTATGTCTACTTGTTGGGCAGCAATGCTCAATAGAGTAGACACTAACTTCCAAGGTGGCCACTAACACATGCTGAGCAGCTGCAGCAAATGCTCCTCCTAGCATCTCAGCACACACGATAGCTCTGTACATTGAAACATTATGTTTTTTTTCTTGTTTCCTCACTCTAAATGTATACATTTTGAATCACACCACCATGTTTGATTTTTGTCAGTTGCATAAGTGGAGAGTCTCATTAGCATGTTGACACTGATTTGCAAGGCATTATGCAGCCATTTGCATGCACAGTATTACTCATTATTTTCAACCAGCACCTGTACTGTCATACTACATGTTTCTCACCTACTTCCTCCATGCAGTTTATCATAGGATCATAGAATCATAGGAGGTTACTAGGCTATTGGCTCTAAGGTGTCTTCTAGCCTAGCCATGTTATACCGTTGTTCCCTTATGGACCAAGATATATAGTCTATGTTTGTGCATGAATCTAAGATCAGCACTGGCTGCCTCCATCTAAGAGGAACATAGATGAAATCCACTGTGTAAATTTATGGTTTTCCATCCAATTGTCCAGGTTACACTTAAATAGGGTCGTTAGAGGAGCTCTGTTTTACATGAATTGGAAGTTTGTTCCAGAGGAGTAGCAACTTCTGGGAGACCTATCTGTCTCTCCAGCATGTCCTGTTAATATTGCAGGCTAGGTTAAGATCCCTAGGGTGAGTGATTCTTATCCCATTGGATTTGGAGATGTGCAGCAGCTTCATCAAGACAGGGTCTGAGATTGCTCTGTAGGTCAGGCACAAGTCACCTCTAAGCAGTCTATATAATACTAAGTAAAGTGATATGTCCTTCAGTCTGTCAGAGTAGGTCATGTGTTGTAGGCCCAGAATTGTGTTGGTGATAAACTTCTGAGGTTTCACCAGCTGCTGCAGATGTCTGGTGAGGTACATACAGAAAGGAGTACTGTACTCTATTACTGGTCTGATGAGAGCCAAGTACACGGAAAATATAACCTCCTTAGCTTTGGACGTTGCACCCTTGCTTATGTGGTATGCAACATAGAAAGCTTTCCTTACTACTATGGACACCTGATGATCAAAATTAAGGCTGCTATCATCTTGCATTCCTAAATCTCTCACCACCGGGTTTGAAGTTAGGTGAATATTATTAATGTTATAATTAGCAGTGGTTTCTCCTTTGCTGAAGGGGATGATAATACATTTTTTTGCGTTTAGTTTAAGTCCATGGCTTTTACACAAATCATTAAACTAAACGTAGAAAAATGCATTATCACACACTTTACTATTTTTCTTAAAGCATTGCACTGTTTTTGAATTACCATTCTTTTAGTGCAGAACATATAATGCTAAAAGAAGCACTTAAATGGATTAAGAACTAATCAAAATTATTTCTATACAACTGAAACAATTCTTTTACTACAGTTCACATAATGGGAAAAGGATCATTTAAGTGGTTGAAGACACCATTTATATCTAATCTGAAATGCGCATGTAATGGAAAAATAAATAATTATCTAAATACATCAATTAAAACTAATTTGAAACGTGTTTGAACAGCTAAAGACGATAGTTTTATGTCAGTGTACATAATGAAAAAAGAAACACTTAAATGGCTGAAGACAGCATTTAGACATAATTGCAAACTTATATAAAAGGTAAAGACAGTACTTTTAACACAGTGCACATAATGGAAGAAGACGCACACTTAAATGGTTGGAGGCACCATTAAACCTAATCTGAAACATGTCTGAACAGAAGTAGACAGTAGTTTTATTACAGTTCACATAATGGCAAAATAAAGATTTAAATAGCTGTAGACACAATTTATAAATAATCTTAAACTTTTTCGAACAGGTGAATACAGTCATTTTATTACAGTGCACTCGATGGAAAATAAAAAAAACACTTAAAATGGCTAAGACACCATTTGACTTAAACTGAAACTATTCTATATAGTTGAAGATGGGTTTATATCACAGCATCGAATGACAACAATATTGAAACACATAAAATTGAACACGAAACATCCAACGCTAAGAACCTCGAAAGCAAAAAATTACGAAAACTAAACCTACTAACAACACTTGACCATCTGCTCACCCGTGCAAGCTGACACTTAACTGTAGCAAACAAAACCAAACCTCTTCAATCATCACAACACCATCCAGCAAAGCAGCACACAACCATTCTTCCAGTACACAGCACACAAACACTACAAACTATTTCTTATGTGGGGGGCTTTGCCCCCACACCCCCGCACCCCCCTACTTATTTATACCAACTCCGAGATCGCACCATAGTAGAGGTCAGGGTGTGTGAGTTTACGAAGGCCAACTATGACAATCTGGGGTTTCCTTTTTCGCAGTTGTACGCTTTTGAGGTTTTTAGTGTTCAATGTTCGGTGTTCGATGTTTTGTGCTTCGATATTGTTGTCGTTCGATGTTATGATATAAAACCGTTGAAGACAATAGTTTTAGAATGATATGCATAATGGAATTTTGCCATTGGAACTGATCTGAAACTCAATTAGACAAGAGTGAGTTTTGAACTCAGTACTGGAAACAAGAAAAAGCATGGAAAGTGAAATGATCACTTTGCTTTGGAATCTGGACATAAAACGATTGTGGAGATTCAGAAGTACTGCACTTGGCCTAAAACATAATGTTGTTGGGCACATAACAACAACATTCTCCTTTGATATTTTAGAAAATAAACATAAATTCATGTTGACAAACAATGCAAGCAATTTTATTATTTCTTTAGTGAACGAGATAGCAATCAAAACTTGCTTAAACTCAAAAGCATAATGTATATCATGTTAGCAGGACTGTCCCTCCACACAGAAAAGTGTGGACATTTATCATTTTTTGTCAGAAAATATCAAATATACTCCACACACTTAAACTCATCACATAATAACAATAACATTACACAAACACGCGCGCACACACACACACTTGCACATACACACACAAGCAGCAAGAACATGATGTTGTAAGCATCATTCATTAATGGCATACAATGATTTACAATTAAACCTAAAAATGAGCAGTCTCTGCAAGTACATTTTCCTCTCATTGTACAGTCTTTAACTTAAAAACGTTGCAAATCTGTATTAAATTGCAAATAGCCATGCTGAAAGCCCTCTTCCTTATAATTTATCAGTTAGCGTTTATAATGGTAACAACAGAGAGTTGGTTCTGGTTACAAATAATCAACATGCAGTCGATTCTGTTTAGTCTTAAAGACCAACAAGACAATCCATTAAAGTATTTTTCAAAAGTTGATAAAAATGCAATATACATCCTCTGGACCCCTCTGTTATAACTAACTCCTGTTTCATCACTGGAATTGGGCTGCCCCATTTTATGGACTCCTCCTAAGGAGTGTCATTGTGTCACAAAACAGTAACATAAAGGGTAACCCAGCATCAGAACAGAGAGAGACAGAGAATAACAGTCATCTCTCAAACAATGGATACTTATATTGCATTTCTGTTTAAAGCTCTTCTCAGTACAACTTTTATCATAAAGCTTTTACAAAACATGTTAGGAAGCAGAACAAAATTCAAACAAGCAAACATTAAATAAATAATTAATAAACTTTGCTGTCTCTTCTCTCCTTCACTTTACAGGTAGTTTGAATTACTACTTACCCCCTCTGAGGCATTCACTGATTTCCTCTAATTGCCTCTCTGGTTTCTTTGCATTCCACCTGGTTTACACCCCATGTGCTATCTCCCTCCCCCAATACAAAGTCTATATTAGAATCCTGCTGAGCATGGCACCATCTTTAAATTTCTAGTCTCCCACCAGGACACACGTGCTCTTCAGCAATTACATTCTGCTTGCCGGTAACCCATTAGATCTCAGGAATTTGTTTAAAATGTTCAGATTTGTAAAGTAATATTTACTTTTTTCTCTTGTCTTGGTTGGCTCTGCCCCGCTCCGTTCACCCTCCCTAACGCTCGGGTTCGCTCCGCTCCCCTGCCCTGCCCCCTATTACCTCCAGCCCCCACTATCTCTGCATTTATAGTAATCACAGCCACACCCACTGCTCACCCTCACATCACCTCCACCAATCACAGCTGCTCAAGTCATATCACATTATACCACACCAACTTGCTCCACACAAAATACTCCCAACCACTCTCATTCCCACTAGGCATTTTTTACATCACCCACACTACTTCCCCATCCACGTATAGTGCAACCCTATAATTCCTATTCAGACCCTCCACCTAGAAACAACTTAAATGTTATAACCATGACTATCACACAACTAAGTCTACTCTGTCTTCTCATAATTCTTTACAAGACCACAAGTTATCAGTCTAGCAATATCCCTAAACTTAGTAGCACAACACTACATTATGCACTCTCGTATACAGACACCACACATTATAATAATGTCTGCCCACAGTTATTCAAGAACTATGTAACGGACCAATTCAGAGCTAAACACATATGCTCTCATTCCTACTCCAAAAAAACACAATACTTTCTCACACTCCTCACCAAGCTCCAACATCTGTATAACCGTTTTAACTCCAGGCTCACCATAAGTGGGGATATCCACCCCAACCCGGCCCAAATCCATCCTGTCCAACACAAGCTGCTCCAACATAAATGTCAGAACATAACACCCCCACTTTCTTCATCCCTGGGCAAATCAACTACAGCAGCAAAACCAATCATCTTTTAATGCTAAATATTAATATTAGAAGTATCAAAAATAAAATACCTGAACTCCAGGCCACAATAGCACACTACTCCCCAGACATAGTTGCTTTAACAGAAACCTGGCTAAATAAAAACATATCTAACTCAGAAGTTCTCCCTACCGGCTACAATATCATTAGACAAGACAGATCACTTCGTAAAGGGGGTGGAACTGCCTTGCTGTACAAGTCCAACTTAGCTGTCCGTCAATTACCAAACTCCTACCCTTCCCCCAATAATTGGGACATACTTATCTCACAACTTCAACTTCACCCTAAAAAGGTCATCACCACAATTGTGATCTATATTCCACCTGGTAATACACCTGCTAACCTTGAAGACTTCTTATCCTGGTATTCTTCCACATACTCACAAGAAACCCTTATTCTGGGGAACTTCAACCTAGATTGGTTCACCTGTATATCAGAAACACCAAGTAATTCTAATAAATCTCCATGGCTACCAGCAGCTAAGCCAAATTCCAACTAGATGTGATAAAAAATCAAAAAGGGAATCCATCCTTGACTGGGTCCTAACTAACAACCCCACATTGTACCCTCACACAGGCAGTCTCCCAGACACTTTAAGTGACCACAACATAATATACTTTATACTTAGTAGAACAAGCATATGTAAAGCCACTAACTATATATCCACTAGAAACACAAAAAAAATTTCTCCTGAGGTCCTCAACACTTTACTCTGTAACTGTGACTGGACCCCCCTAAAAACCCTCCCACTTGACCAGGCTGTAGCATATTTCAACAAAATATTTCTACAACACCTAGACACTGTCGCTCCATTGTGGAAAATCAAGGTTATAACCTCTACAAACCCCTGGCTCAGTAAAGAAACCAAACAAATCCACAAGTCCAGAGACACTGCCTGGCTTTACTATAAAAAAAACAAAGAAACACAAAGCCTAAGTACCAAGAACTGCGCAACTGTGCAAAAAAATGCATTAGGCTGGACAAAAAAATCCTACTACACAACATTACAAACTAAATACCAACACAACCCGCAAAAATTTTGGAAAAATGTAAACCAGCTACTAAAATCCACCTAAAAGGCTACCCCCAAACCAACCACCCCTGACACTAAAGTTCCCATCGAAACACAATTCAACTCCCACTCTGTAAACTCAATTCTATCCTTAGTATCACAGGACAGTTCCTTCCTCATTATCCCCCCCCCGACACAAATAACTCTAATACTAGCTTTACCCTCAAAACAGTTTCCACCATTTCAATCAAAAGTATGCTCTCCAAACTAAAAACCTCATCAACAGTAGCCGACCTACTCTCCAGCTATTTCTTGAAACTCACAGCAGATGCTATTGCTATCTCAGTCTCCACTCTCATAAACAGATCATTTGTTGAAAACTATGTGCCCAAACTTTGGAAAATATCCTATGATACACCCATACATAAAGGCGGGACCTCCACTGAACTTAATAACAACAGACCCATTGCTTTACTCTCCCCCCTGGCCAAAATCCTAGAAAAATGCATCCATACCCAGATGCTAAACTATCTCCTAGACAGCAACATCCTGTCACCTACTCAGCATGGTTTCAGAACTGCCCATAGTACCACTACAACCCTCATCTGCTTCACAGACACAGTAAATCGTCTCAAAAATGAAGGCCTACAAGTGTCAACTCTTTTCTTGGATATGTCCAAAGCATTTGACACAGTCTCACACCAAATCCTGCTAAACAAACTAAACCAATATCATCTATCAAATTCCACTCTTACCTAGTTCCAAAGCTACTTAACTGACAGGTACCAAGCTGTGAAATGGGAAAATTCTCTCTCTCCTCAGCTGCCCATAACTATTGGAGTCCCACAGGGTTCTATCTTAGGACCACTACTATTCACAGTCTTCACAAATGACCTCCATACCTCCACACAGCATGCATCTATAATTCAGTATGCAGATGACACTACCTTAATCTGTGCGGCACAAAACATTCTCACCCTCCTGCAAACAACTCAACTAGCATTCTCTGACATTGAAAACTACCTTACCAAAGCCCAACTTATCCTCAGTCCAAAGAAAACTCAGCTTATGATTATAACCAGTTCTAAAAAAACACTAACAGTCAATTCACTATCTACTCCACAAATGCTACTCCAATTTCTCCAGTGGCACAGGCTAAGCTATTGGGAATAACCATAGACTCCCACCAAAAATTTGATAGTCATCTCAACTTAAATATTAAAAAAGTACATGCCAGACTGGGGTCACTCTACCGTATCAAACCATTTCTTACCAACAACACAAGATCAGCCATTGCTCACTCCCAACTTCTATCCACCCTACTCTATGCATTTCCCATTCTGACTAATCTCAACAAAACTGAACTAAGCAAAATGGAAGCCTGCTATAACAGAATTGCCCGCTTTGCTGCAAATTGCTCATATAGAACTCATCGCTGTACTGCTTTGAGACAGCTCAATTGGCTTGAACTGCCCAACCTCCTAACCTACAATCAGCTCTGCCTCTGTCATTCTATCTATTACCTCCCCAATAAGTGTCCTGCCCTAAAATACCTAGTACAACATCACTCAGCCAAAAGGCCTCTTAGATAATCAAGCAAACAACTCCTAGAAGTCACCAACAGCTACAATAGCTTTGGAGATGCACTATATAGTAAGTTCAGTGGCTAAAAAATGGAACTCTGTCCCTACTAGCATTCAAAACACATCATCCAAAGCGTCCTTTAAAGACCTCATCAGGCAACATCTCAAGCAAAGTTGGCAGTGCCATGATTGCTCCCCAGGCTAGTGAAAGCAGATAACATATACATACTAAATCTAGAGCATTTGATAATAGTTTTCAATCTTACTCACAAACACTGGCTAATCTACAATCTATGTACTGTACCTGTGTACTATGTATGTATTCTACCTGTGTTCCAAATATCAGCTGTACACCACAAATCTATTAATTACCTTTATTTTTAAAATTAATATTTTTTTGTTTGTTCTCTCCACTGTAACTGTTTATGTGCTGCATACCACTGTAAAAAACATGTCTCTTGTAATTTGTGTGTATACTGATCATGTCTAAATAACTAAATGTGTCTGAAATTTTTCTTTGTGGAGCTTTTCTCCCCTGGCCTCTGCTGCAAAAGGGCCTCTTTGGCTCAGTCAGACACCCCCGGTTAACAAATGTAGAATAAATAAATAAATAAATAAATAAATAAATAAATAAATAAATAAACAAATAAATAAATAAATAACAATGAAGGCTAAAAAAAGCTAAAGTGTTAGATTTAGTTTCATAGAAAGTTATTAGGTATCTTGACCTGGAGATCATTAAGGAGCCTAACCCAAATTCCCAAGTGCTCCATGCCATGCACTGCTGGTTAAGTGACTTGTTCAAGGTTACAGAGTATGCAAATGAAGGCTGAAAGAATCAAACCCTTTACACCAGAAAGTGGAGTGCTAATAGCTAATAACCTTAATCCTTGGTGCTAGCTAAACAGAGACTATTACAATGCTAACTTAAATAATAGTAATTTTAGACAAACCCCCAGATTTAATAAACTCCATGTAGGAATAGTGCAAACTCTACACAGAGTGTACCATGGCCATGTCTACAGCTCCCCCTCGGCAATGTACCTTGCATAATCATGAAGGCGTGCTACTGAAGGAGAGCCATGTACATGGTTAATGAATCAGTGCTAGGGGGTGTATTACAGTGCTCGGAGATGTTTAAAACACCCCCTGCACTGTCAAAGTGCTGTACAGCACTAAAAGGTTTAAGTAAAGTGTCACAAACAGGGGCGGCTCGTACTGTAGGACTGCAGGACTGCAGCCCTCCCACCTACAAAACAAAAAAGTAAAAGTAAGGAAACACAAAACCAAAGTAAAGAAAACATGTTACAATTCCCGGAAGTACTCCATACATGCACAGGAACACTCTCAGACTGCTTTCTCAGCAGTCTAGAAAGGGGGAAAGGCATCACTGCCCTGCAGATGCCCAGCAGTCTGTGCAGTGGTGACATCACAGAATGGAGGCACTCCAGACTGCAGCAAGCTGGACCAATCAAGGTGCATTTAACTAACACCACAGTTAACAAGGTGTAATGGACCAATTGCATTTAACTAACACTGCAGCTAACATACACAGGACTTTATCAGCACGATTTGTTGTCTACAGTACAGGGCTCAATGGATATCATAGAGGACTGGATTTCTTGGCTCAATGGATGTGTTATGCTCAGGCTCATCAGCAGGAAAGAGATAAAGGTGAGCTTCTAGTGTGTGTGTATGTGTGTGTGTGTGTGTGTGTGTGTGTGTGTGTGTGTGTGTGTGTGTGTGTGAAATGCCCCCATTGATATATACTGTGGCCAAAATAGAACTCATGGTGGTGTGGTATATCTCAGACTTGAACCCTGTACCTTGTATGCAGGTGGCAAGGGACTGAATTGCCTACCCACCACCATCTGCAAAAAATTTGCAGATTTTTGCCTCATATTTGTTCTGTTCTGTTCCTCATAAAATCTGTGGTTTCTATACCTTTGTTAGTCTGTCAGTGGTGCAGGGGTAGCATTGTTGTCTGATAGTTACAGCTTCTCTGGTTTGCTTCTTGGTTGGGGTGCTTTCTGTGTGGAATCTGCATGTCCTCCCATTTTAGTACAGATTTTTGCCTCATATTTGTTCTGTTCTGTTCCTCTTAAAATCTGTGGTTTCTGTGCTTTTTTGCTTCCTTACACAGTCAGTGGTGCAGTGGTAGCATTGTTGCCTAACAGCTACCACTTCTTTGGTTTGATTCTTGGCTGGGGTGCATTCTGTGTGAAGTCGGCATGTTCTCTCATCTTACAAAGACATGTGTCTGGAGTGTTTCTCCCTGGGCCTGTGCTGAAAATTGGCTTTTGTTCCAAGTCGGACTTTCCTGGTTAACAAATGTTAAATTAAAATGATAGGCATTTGAATTTCAGACTTCATATTCTTCAGAAAGTACATGGTAACACAAAACCTTTTATTCTAGCAATTTTCTAAGTCTATAAGATGGATATTTGAAATATGTCCCTATTTTTTGGACTGTATTCCCCCATTATTGCTTCGTCCAAGTTTCCTGTGCTAAAGTTGAGAGCTATGGTGAAAACTGAATTCACTAAATGGTAGATTTTAAGTTTCAGTCTTCCTCTTTTTCCCATAATAGCTGATTTGGCATAGTGGTATGTTCCTCTGACTGTTTTGCACAGGGTCCTGGGTTCCAGACTTGGCAGTGATATGTCTGGTGGAAGCATGGCATTTTATTTTAGCAACTTTCCAACATTATACAAGTAATGTTTAAAATGTGTGCCTGATTTTTGGGCTTTAGTCCCCCCCCCCCATAAATTTTGGCTTTTTCCAGATTTCTTGTGCTGCAAAGTTCAGAGATACAGCTGAGTGTCGAGTAGATTTTACAAGGAGCTGAGAGCTACAGAGGAACAAAAAATTAATGCTGCTTATGCTGAGTCAGTGTGTATTTTTAATAGCACAACAGGTAGTGTACTTGCTTTTGATGCAGAAGGCTGTGGGTTCTACTCCCACCGAAGATAGGTGCATTGCTATCAACCTACTATCAGTTTGCCATCCATTCCCTATTTCAACTTTACTAGCTTATCATTTTTTAATGCAACATAAGCAACGTATTCCTCAAGGACAACAGGCACTTTATTTGTAAATGAAACAATGAAATATAACACTTGCTAGCAGCAACCTCTTCATTAGTTACAGATTTCTTTAATGTGGAATTATTTAGATGACGTTTACTACTTCACAGATTGTGCATATTTACTGATATTGGTGGACTGTAGAAGTCTGAGTAGATTTTTATGATGGAAATGTTCTGAACTGGGCAGTTTTGTCATTATTGGTGTATGCATTTTGTTTCATTGTTTACTGGAAAAATGTTCAAAACAATAAATTTAAAATGCCCTCTAACAACTGTATCATATTGTACAAGGAATATAATTTAATACAATCAGGAAGGTGTATCAAAGAGCACATGTATGCTTCATGTGCAAGGGGCCTATGATTTGAAAACATCCCAAAGTTAATCTTTATCTGCCACTGGAAAAATGTATTTTCTTCGAATGTGGGTTTCAATGCTGTTTCAATGAATGCGAGTTTCAAGGGCAGAAACATTTTAATGCCAAGTCTATGTTCATTGTGAGACTGCATTGCTTTGTTTAGCAGATATTCATTAGTGTTTGTGCTGCAAAATGCAAAATAAAACTTTCAAATGAAATCCAAATCATTGCAGAAGTGAAGCAGTATGCGCATTAGTGTTTATGGTAAATGGGGCGAAATAACCAAGGAATGGGGCACTGGAATGGCTGCAGGGGAGAGGCTCCATTCAACCATGATTTTGTGAGGGGGGAAGGGCAGCAAACTCAAGACAGCCCCAGCTAAACTATACTTTTCAACTGTCCAGACTTTTGCAGAATTAATAGATTTTTGCTTCTTATTTTTGGTTTGTTCCTCATAAAATTTGTGGTTTTGTAGCAAATCATTTAGGAATGAAGTCACTAAATAATGACAGACATTAAGTTTCAGACATCATAACCTTCAGAAAAATGCATGCTAAAGCAAGACCTGTTATTCTATCAACTGTCTGTTATTCTATCAACTGTCTTAAGTTTATACAAGAGCAATATTTAGTACTATTTGTATGTTCCCCCAATAAATTTGGCCTTGTCCAGATTTCCTGCATTAAGAGGATGAGAGGTATGTGCAAATAAATCACTTTATAGAATTAGGAATATCCAAACCTCTCAACTGCCCCCAATTTGGGCTCAAAATGTTGCTCTCCCCCTAATAATCCCTCCACAAAATAGCAATTTTGGAAGAAAATGTGGAGGTTTACAATTATAAATAACTGTAATGATCAGAGTTATAGATTACTTTTATTTCAGAAATGCATGTAGATTCTCTAATTTTGTCAGCTGCTCAAGTTAAAAGTATTAATATTAAAAAGGTGTCCCTTCTTTGACAGGTTCCCAGCTGTATTGTGTGGCGATTGTATATTTTTGCATCACATTTTTGGTCCGTTTTTCATAAATTTGTGGTTTTCTGGCAAATCAGTGGCAAATTATTAATGACTGTAGTTAGAAAATAATGACACACATTTGAGTTTCAGGTTTCATATCCTTCAGAAAATTCATGCTAATGCAAGACCTACTATTCTATTATCTTTCTAAGTTTATAAGAGCAATATCTAAAAATTGTCCTTATTTTTTGGCCTGTGTCCCACTTCTGTATATGGCTTTGTCCACATTTCTTGCTCTGAGGTTGAGAGGTATGAGTGTCAGAGCCATCACAGTCAGCCAGAGACATTTCAAATTGTGACATACTTATTGCACCCCACTCCCCCATGTAGTGACTCTTGATGTGTCCAAGCAAGGCAAGGAGCAGTTATGCAGTGTAAGTGTATTCCCCCATCCAAGGGGGACACAATTATGGCAGTGGCATTTCATCTGTTCTTGATTTTGCAGAATGTTCTGGTTTTCTGTCTTATTTTTATACTGTTGATTTATGCTTCTTATTATTCAGAAAATGCATGCTGTCACAGTGCCCTGTTGCTCTGTGTTTAGGTAGCAATGCTTTAATGACTATCATGTAAGCTTGTCGGAGATTGTAAGATGCAAGTAAGTTTTAATAAGCATATTGTTAAAGAATTATCAATATTGAAAGCCTTTTTTGTTGCCATGCAGAGAATATTTACCTAACTAGATAACGTATAAGCCTTGGGTAATGAAATGCATATGACAGTATTTGTAATAAAGCACAGGACTGCAGTATTTTCAGAAGCTCATTACATTTTGTTGGAGACTTGCAGTCATCTTTGCAGGCTTTACCCATAACCTAAAAAGAATGCTAATCTATTATATGTGGTCCGTAACGTGTGCAGTGATCCTTTAAGCAATTTATCTTGAGCTTGTTTCTTGTTTGCTGTTTATTTTTTACTTTGATCATGTCTTCCCCATGAAACAAGTAGGTATATGTCAGGCAGCAGGTCTTTTTTTTGGATAAGAAACATTTTTACAAATGGGGGTATCACAGATTGCTACTTTCATCTTTTTACTTGGTAATTTTATAAAGCTGAATATAAATTATAATTGGAACTGCACTGCAAGGAGAAGTGATTTGACTTGAGTGATGCTTGTTTTTTTTTATACTTGACTTTGACTGGCATTCCAGTAATGTATTTAAAAAGTAATTTATTTTTTCATGCCTCACAACCTTTGTGTTTCCATCTAGATATTAAATAAGCTGTCATGTAGCCAATGCATTGAAATATTTTTTTCTTCTACACTTAATTTTGTCTTGATTGGACTCTTGTAATGACGGTTTGGCACCTAGGGCAGCGTATTTAAAGGTCCAGTTGTGGTTTTGAGCATAGCCCTACCCCTTTCTAGTTGGCCTCACCCCTTCCCATTGCCCCCACCCATTCAGCTGTCTTCTGCAGCCTCCCTTTAATTTGATGTCACCAGCCTCCACTGGTCACAAAACACAAAAATGCCAAACAGGAACAGAAGGATGAACCACGCCACAGTAAATAAATGCACCTATTCAGGTCAAATTCAATAAAACCAATACTGGAGTTTATTGAAGAGAGAAAAAAAACAAATAATAAGCGCTTTCATCCTGACTACTTCAGAACTTCATCAGATAATAAGTTTAATCACACAATTTATTTATATAGTACAAAAAAACTGGGTAAAAACGTCATTAACAATTAATAAACTATTTAAAATGGCACACCCCCTTAAAGGAAAAGACATGTAAAATCTGTATTATGTATGTAACATATAAAATCTGTATAAGATGGAATAAATAGGTGGTAAAAAACTCTCATTGCAGTACAAAAACATAGATAAAATTATGTTTAAAAATACATAAATAATGAATAAATAATTATTTAAAACAGTGTTATCTTTCTAGGGCTTTTAATTTTAAAAGAGAGCTGATAGAAATGTGATCATTTAAGCCTGCCAACTAGATGCATTAAGATGCAGTTGCCAGTAAAGCTCCCTCATTTCTAGTATAAGAGACCAGGCTCCACCTCGAGGTTCTGTTTTAATATCATCAATAACAGTAAAGTGAATAGAATGACCAGTATTTTTCATTATGTGCTTGCTAAGTGCATTTGTAGCTTTTTTTGATTTTATGTCATACAAATGCTCATAAATGCGTTTTTTTAATTTACTGCCTGTTTTTCCAATATAAAACAGCTACAACAATTACATAGAGCATAATAAATAATCCTTTTGGATCCACAATTGTATTTTTGATGAAATTTTACTTCAATGTTTTTTTATCAGAAAAGTGCCTGCCTTCCTTAATGTGTTTACAATAGTTACACAAGGCACACTTTCTCATGTGCCCAACATTGTTCATTCCCATTGGTTTCATCTCAAAAATGTTCTTTAAGTTTCTGCACTTCTTAAATGCTATGGCAGGATGTGAATCAGTAAATGGTCTAATGGCTTTTTCATGATTTAGTATGGACCAATTCTTTTCTAAGATTTTTCTTAATGTGTGACTGTCATTAGTGTATATGGTAATAAAAGATGTCTTATAGTCCCTTTTTAATTCTTGGTTCTCCACATTTAAGCATTGAGGGGAACTGTTGATACTGGTGATGCTGGAGTCAATATCTGATAGTAAAGGGCTAAAATGACCTCTCTCCCTTTTATTTACTACTTCCAACATAATGTCAGTAATATATTTGTACGGATAGCCTCTCCTTGAAAACATAGATTTCAAGTTATCACATTCACTGAGAAAATCATCCATAACTGAAACCATTTGGGCTGCCCTAACAAATTGCCCCTTTACAATGGCTTTTTTCTGTTTCAATGGATGTGTACTTGAGTAATGGAGTAGGGAGTTGGAGTAGGTTTCCTTTCTATATATTAGAAAGGGCAACTGGTCCATACTGTAAATGTATGTGAATTTCAAAAATGTAGTAGTAGAATCCATATAAGAAATTAAATCATTGATGTGTTCTAGGGGTCTGTCTCACAAAATAAAAATGTCATCCAGGAACCGGGTGTAACATTTTACATACTTGAACATCAGACTGTTGAATAAAAACTTCTTTTCCCACCTGGTGACAATAATATTTACATATAGGCCCCCCACAAGAAGAACTCATTGCCACCCCCTCCTATTGTAAATATATTTCATGGTTAAAGTAGATGAAGCTGTTTTTCAAAACAAGTTCAAGTAAGTGTGTATATACTCGGACATTGTTGTGTTCAACTCCTTTTTCATATAAGTATTCTGAAAACCATTCCAAGCATGTGTTATGGAGAATGACAGAATATAAATATTTGATGTCAATAGTCAAGAGGACATACCCAGTTTTAAATGGAGTGTTGTTAATGAGATGCTAAAACCTCCATGAGTTCTTGCATATATGGGTTTCAGAGAATACCAGTTCTTTAAGTCTAATGTCTAAGAGTTTTGCGAGTGGGTGGGTAATGGAACCTTTTGCATCCACAATGGGTCTCATGGGTGGTTGTTCAAGGTTCTTATGTAATTTAGGTAACCCGAACATCATTGGCATCCTGGGTATGACACTGTGAGATAGTCTAACTCTTCAATGGTAATGGCCCCGTCAATAAATAAATCCTGTAACTTGTCCTTAATTCTATTATATACTATGTGTAATTCATTAAGGGAGGATTTTGCATATGCTTTCCCATTCAAAATGTGTAACATCTTGTTAGTGTAATCGACCTGATTCATAAGGACTACACCTCCTCTTTTGTCAGGTTTCATTATTTTGACCAAATCAAGTACACTTTTAATTTCCTGTAATGCACCTTCCACATTATTGTCTATATATCTTTGTTGATTAATCCTTAAAAATTACAAATATTAAGATCACATGTTCTTTCAAACAGTTGGATAATCGGGTGAAGGGGGTTGTATGTGTTTGACATGGCTACGTGATTAATAAAATCTTCTGATAATGAATTCTGAAAAAGGACCTTAAAATTCAGCTAACATGTGTATAATTTCAGGTCAATTAATGTGCTAGAGATGTCTGTAGATTGTGCAGGTGCATAAGTAAAACCTTTTGAAAAGAAGTCACAGTGCTTAGTCTCAATAAACACAGCAGAAAAATTGTACACTTTGACATCACCTTCACCACTGGTAATGCTATGACAATGAGGTAGTACATGGTCAGAAAACACCTCTAGAATAGCTGGAAAATCATTAATTAATTCCTGTTGGTTTGAATTTGTTTCTGTGCCCCCTCCCCCTCAGATTGAATCTCCCCCTCGTATTCCATTGAGTACTGGGAGGATAAATGTTTCTATCAGCTCTTTTTTAAAATTAAAAGCCCTAGAAATATAACGCTGGTTAAAATAATTATGTATTCATTATTTATTTATTTTTAAACATCATTTTATCTATGTTTTTATACTACAATGAGAGTTTTTTACCATCTATGTATTCCATCTTATACATATTTTATATGTTACATACATAATACAGTTTTTTTACATGTCTTTTCCTTTAAGGGGGTGTGTCAGTTTAAATAATTTATTAATTGTTAATGACTTTTTTACCCTGTTTTTTCGTACAATATAACTAGATTGTGTGATTAAACTTATCTGATGAAGTTCTGAAGTGGTCAGGACAAAAGCGCTTATCATTTGTTTTTTTCTCTTCAATAAACTCCAGTATTAGATTTATTGAATTTGGCCTGAATAGGTATATTTATTTACTGTGGAGTGGTTCATCCTTCTGCTCCTGCTTGGCATTTTTGTGCTTTGCAACAGTTTTTCCTTCTTGTCTTTTAAGTAAAGTGTCCTCAAACACTTATTTGCAATGATAGTTATGTATTTCACACAGGGGGTGTGTTACAGTGTCTGTAATACACCCACCCCCTGCACTGTCAAAGTGCCATACAGCAAAAAAGATATAAGTAAAGTGCCCTTGGACACTTATTTACAATTATTGCTATGTATTTCACACAATGGGTGTGTTTCAGTGTCTGTAACTCGCCCCCTGCACTGGCAAAGTGCTGAATGGTACTAAAATATTAAATCAAGTTTGTCCTTGGCCAGCATGAAAATATATATGTAGGGTGTGTGTTACAGTGTCCATAACACACCCCATTGTACAGTCAGAGTGCTGTACAGCACTGAAAGTAAATGTGCAAATGTGATTTTCCCTTTTATATTTATTTATTTATTTTATTTTTGTTCTATTTGTGTGTTTGGATGGTGTGGCGCTTAGTAATAAACACATGCCAGACATCTAAAAATAGAAACTGGACGCTTTTTTTTGTTATACAAAAGGTCAAATTTAAGCATAGCCGAGCATGTTTGCACAGCACTGTGCATCACACAGCAGTGCTTAAATGTAACAAAAAGCTATATAGAAATCTGCAGCTGAAATTTACACAGCCAAGTTCGCTGAATGGTTAGAGTTACGGCTTCATGTGTAGTAGGTGCATGGTTTCAATACATAGACAGACCATTTAGCTTTTACATTGAAAAGCATTTCTATATACATTTTTATTTTTTTTACTGATGTTGTTATTGATATTTGTTAACCAAGGTAATGCAGCTGCTCCAGAATCCCAGTGTAAGTGGAGATATGTGGTGAAAGCTTCCAGTTAAACACAAGTGTCCAATACACACACAGTCACACCACAAGGTAAAGAAATTAAAGTACAGAGGGTGAGGTCATGGAAAGTAAAATACATACACATAATAATAAAGTATCAGTAAAGAGTAATTAAATGTCAGTACTTTTTTTATAATGTAAAAATCTTGTTTTCCCTTAGCTACATTTTCCCAAGTACTGCTAAGCAGAGCTAAGCAATGCTTAAACAAGGCCTGTCTTAGCAATAGTCAGCAATGCTCAGGTCCACTTAGCTGGTTTGAGCATAAGCAGTCCCATTCAAAGCAGTCCTCAGCTCAGCTAAGTTGGTTTGAGCACTGCTAAGTACTGCTAAGCAGTTGCCACTTTAAGCACTGCTCAACTAAGCTTAGCAGGTTTGTGCACTGCTAAGCTCTGCTTAGCATTTTTAAAAATGGTCCAATGGCGGCAAAGGGCAGGAAAAGAGTCTTATTTAAGCTGCACAGGTAAGAATATAACCAAAACCTGTTGGAGTTTTACCATTGCAGGAGATATGGCTGGAGTCTGAGAGGGAGCGCACTTCCAGGCACAGCACTGGGGCATGTTGGAGTTCAAGGTCATGGTTGGGCTCCTTGTCAAAGACCATGGTGACAGACTGCTGCAGAGCCAGAACCAGGGCTCTGAATACAAGTCTGAGGCCTGGAATCATCTGGCACATGACCTCACCAATGCTACTGGAATCCCCCGCACTGGTGAGCAGGTGCGCCATCATTATGATGACCTGAAGTGAAGGAATGGGGGGCTCCTGGCCAGTGGATCCAATATGCTCGGGACGGGAATGTCCCAGAAGTTTGTAAGTATAGCAACTGGTGATTTGTCAAATTGTAGTATTAATATCTGATAGACCGGTATGCATAATGGTTTGTTTCCCTTCTCACAGCTGTAAAGGAGAGGGCTTGCAAACTGGAGGCCCACACAAGGTGCCTAGCGAGTATGCACTGAAAGTGTGGTGAGTACAGATATATCTTGCAATATATAGTAATACAAATAAGAAAGAGTACAGTAGTAACTGCCAGTAGGTATATACTGTTCTGACTGTGCTGCAATAACATTCATAATGTGTAGAAATGACATGTGTATACGGTATTAACACTAATGATCTGGTAATAAAGTACACCGGTATTGTAAAAGTGAAGGGAATAAATAACATCCATTCATGATCTACAGGAAATACAGTACAACTGCAGTCAGACTTGTGAAGGTAAAAGTGTTAGTATTGCATAAGTTCTGTAATAACAGCACACCTTCAATGCATGCATTATTTAAACTGGAGTACAATAAAGTTTGTCAAATGTATACCAATGACTATGTCATGTCACTCTCAGTAAAACTGTCTTCTGCCAATTGTTGTGTGTATTCTGTTCTGTTGTTGAAGAAATCTAATTTTACATGTGTTGCAAAGCAAATATGGGTATAACAACATGAAATAACTGAAGTTTGGCTACAAAAGAACTGTTATGCTAAAGTGTAGATGTAGAGCTGTGCTACAAGATAGAATCTAATTTGATATATGTTATGCACTAACATGTGAACCTTGAATAGTAATGTGTAAGGTATTATAAGTGTTTTACCATCAGGATTGTCTGGTGTTAACCTTTGCGTTTCAGCTGTATGCATTCCTGAATGTAGGTATGCTGATGCAGGCAAGTATGACACAGTAGTAGCTGTAGACTGCAGATGTAGCATCTGCAAATGTATATAGGTCAGGTAGGCATCCCAGCATCCTGATATGGTCTGTACAGACCACACATATTCCCATCCACTAGGGGTTAGTTGTCTACACTTGCATTCCAAGTATTAAAACACACTTCACCTACTATCTCTGTCATGTGGGAATCTTATGAATGTATGTTCAGCTGTCACTGCAGTCTCCTGTGACACTCTACCGATATTACCAGGTCAGACTTTATCAGCAGGTGAGCTCTAGGCACAAACCACCACACAGCAGTGGTACAGTAGCTCAGTGTGATAAGCAATACATATGTTATTTTTCCACACACAGACCAGGGTTTGAATCCAGTGACCAGTAGTAACATGCATTTATAGTAACAGATAAGTAGTACAGGCTATTAATAGAAATAATCATGTATTGTTAACAGATATTTCTACACAGGACTTACAGGTAAAGAAATGTCTGTAGTAGCTGTATGAAGGGTATACTAATGTCTACCATGCCTATGAATGACAGCAGAATAAGTATATAGTCCATGCACTGCACTCGATACATGTCTCTCAAGTGTCACACTGTCACAGCTAGTGATCACTGTTGCCAATAACCTTGGATACAGATATACATCCAGGTGAAGTATGCCAGTAGCGCACTCACACAACATCAGTGCAGGGTACACCTTGTCAGTCATATATGTTACCCTGACATGTACAAGTCCCCTGTAGTTATGTACCTATAGTTCTTACAGCTTGGCCAATACCATGCCATGTCGGGTCTATATTATGGAGTCAAAATGCAGTAACAGTGAATACCAAAAAGCCGACATGTATTCAGCAAAATCCATTTTCGCGATTCACTGAATTCTTACAGGGCAATGACACAATTTTGCCCTTTTCTCCACTGTAGTGTGATCTCAGAGTTGGTATACTTAGTTAGGGGGTGTGGGGGGGCAGAGCCCTCCACATGGGGGGGTGGGTGGGGGGCAAAGCCTGTAGAGTATTCAGTAGTACTGTTGTAAAAATATACCAATACAGTTATTAATAGTATGTTTTTTTCACACCCCACCCCTTATCTGCACCACAAATTATTATTCTTATACTAAGGGTATGGTTTCATTTCCACATATGTTGTTCTCAAACCCTAATGTTGGACCTTGTGTTGTATTATTGGTTATATATTGGTTATTTCAATGGTTGCACACTAACATACCTTGTTGAAATTCCACCGTTGGCCTTTTGCCATAACTGTTATTGGCATACTGTTAAAATAATGACTGTTATTCCATTTATGCATGTGTTCCAAATGCTATGCAGTTCTATTGTTCTGGGTAAAATGGAACACCCATGTATGCTGTTATAACTAACGTTGAAACACTTTGTTCAAGACTAACCAATACACCTTGACAAACCTCAACACCATAGCATGATTGGGTAGGTTGGCTCTGGGTGATCTGCCTATCCAACCTCATTTGGCCATGGCACAAGGTCCCAGCATGTCTGGGACCCAACCTGGAGCTGCTCCCTCTGCTGGTCCTGCACCACCCACAGGTGTAACCTCCTCAGGGGAGGGGGCCCATCTCACCCTGGTGTGTCCGTGGAGATGAGACTGTCACCTGGAATCAGGTTTCGGGTATGGTGCGCAGGGTCATCCAACATGAATTGCATGACAGACTGTACCAGATCAAGTGCAGACTGGCATACCTCAAGGGGCAGGATAACCCTAGCTCCCAGCCCCCAGCACACCCACCTTCAGGGTCGTGAAGGGTCAGTGGTGACTACCCCTTCACACCTCTGAAAGTGACTGTACTGGGGCTGGGTGCCAGCACAGCCACCTTCAGGGCCGTGAATGGGCAGTGGTGACTGTCCATGGGTGGGGATCTCAGTCCCACTATTGCCATCTGGGGGCACTTGGTCCTCTGATTCTCAACCACCTTTTCCATCCAAGGTGTTTATCCCCCTCACGTGTCATCATCTCCTCTTTCTGCTGTCTTGTCTGTCTGTAAAAACAACCCCTCCAACCTAACTTACCTCAACAAACGTAACTAAAACCCTCCCCAACATCCCACTCTCACCTTAAAAAAAGGGCATATGTCTCAAAAACACTTTCATCCCATGTATAGCTCTCCATTTCACCCCCACATACAATGCAATGAATAAATTATCCCATAAATTAATCAAAAAAGTTATGTCACCCACACCCCTCCCTGTGGGGTGTGATTCTCTAAATTTCAAATTGTTCACATCATGCACAGATGTTGCTACACAAGAAATGTAGAGCTATAGTCCTTTCCTGCACCCATCCTGCACATACCTAGCTGCCTATCATATTGTTTTTCCTCCTGCTTTCCCCCATTTAACCACTTTCTTAGCACCCCTTTCTTCTTTTCTTTTTTTGGTAATAATGCGGGTTTAAGTGGGGATAACAGGGATGTGGCACAGGTATCATCACATGCACAGGGTGTGGTGTGGGGTTGCCAAAGGCCTAGGCTGTGCCATACAGTTGACATCATGTGTGTGTGTCTGGAGGGATGCTGGTCAGCTTGGCCATGGAGAGGAGCTGTGTGTGCCTGTTGGTGACCTGCATATGACACTGCTGTGTGAGTGTGTGCATGCACACAGTCAAGCCATGTGCTAGTCCTACATGAGGGTATGTCGGACAGCCATGGACCATGAATGGCAGAATGTACAGTTCACCATTTCCAGCTGTGAACACAGGAAATGGCTCTGCCAGGAGTGACACTGGTACCACCATGCCCAGTGCCAGATGTGGTACTACTTGCTGATGGTGACCGGTGTCTGCTGGGTCTGTGTCTCTCCCGGGACCACCCAGGACCATGTGCTCCTGGCCTGCCATGTTGTGTGGACAGCAGCCTCCTTTCGGTAGTGCTGGTGGTACTACCACTATGGGAGTGTGACTGTGCATGGCCACATCAGCTCTCAGCTGATGTTGCTGCTATGCTAACCTATGTCTACTTGTCTGATGCCCTACTCCCACCACATGTTCCAGCACAGACATTGCACAGTTATGTATGTATGGTGATCCACACAAACACATAGAAGTGAGGTGCCACACCTGCAGTACACATACCACATCATATTTCTGATCCCATGCACAACACACATGCAGACTACAACATACGCACACAAGACAGGCCAAGTAAACCACAAGCACAGCAGCTACATGTGGTTAATATTTCCACTACTCTACACCTGTGAGATTAGCGAAATGTCAGTGTATGTAATAGACCTACACCTAAAACACAATACACCAGTCTTCAGCATACTATTGCCCACTGTATAGTAGACTGCAAGGACCTTCACAAAAATAAGTGCAAATATGTTACAGATCCTACACATATTACAGTGATTACCGATACAATGCACTACAGTTAACCCTCCGAGACTGAACATGCAAGTAGTGTACTCTGGCTAAGCATATCAGTTGTGTATACAGCAAAATGGCAGCCCTTAATATTGCTTGGGCATATATGAGCCATACAAAATCATTATCACACTCACCAGATACAGGACACTACACTCCGGCCACACTTGATGAACCTATGGAAAGATGAGGGAGAGGTATTGTCAGCAATAACAAATGCAGCATTGTTACAGGATAATATGTATATATAGCTACATGTACAGTATGTACGGTGAAACTGCCTACATTGCTGACATTCTGAGTATGTGTGCACAGGTGTGCATTACAAACAACCCCCCCCCCTTGAGGATTGACCTGACATCCATGTACTGGTATGCAGAGGCTGCCACAATGACTGATACAGTATTACAGTGATGCACACAGGTGGCTTACCTGGATGCTACTCTGCTGTGGAGGGTATGGCACCCTCCTCCACAATGTATGGGGTGATGGATGCTTGGGAGCTGGTGATTGATCCCAGGTTCACCAGGAATTCCTATGTGGCTGAGAGTGGTTCTTCTGCTGCAGGGCCCTCACCAGTGGAAACACATTCCCTAGCCACAGCATAGCTTCAGTCCTGTAGCCCTACGTGGTCCACTGCTGTGACAAGGTCGGCCCACATTGCAGAATGTTGCTCACAATTGTGGCAAGTCTTGGAGAGCAGAATGATGTGATGCAGTCTTAGGACATCCAGGATCACATCGTTTTCTGCAGCTGTAAATGGCGGGTGCCTCCATCTATACATCCTTTCTGAAAGACAAGAATAGTGGAACACATCGCAGGACCACATACATTGCTCTCCACTATGTACACACCCTGCACATCCACATTGGCCTGCACTATGCACTGCTACCTCCCATGTTATACACCTCCATCTTTCAACACAGTCTCTATGTTGCTATCAACAACATAGTAGCAATACCTGTTATGTCCCTATGTGCCGTGATGGAGTGTGCTGAATGTCTACACTCCCATCAATGCCATCTACTGTGCTGTGTCCCCTATGGCTGGCATCCCAGTAGCATGTTAGATAGCCACTGTTTGACAAATAGGTGTGTGTTATTATGAGTATATGGGGATAGTTCAGCAACAGCTGTGTGCCACAATGAAAGACAGCAATACAAATGTGCTATAGGGTATCTTCGCTGTAGGTGTCCTACTTCTCCAGTACACAGATGTGTGCAGAATGTGCATGTGTGCCTGATATTTGCTCCCTTTTCCAGAAACATGTGAATGTCTGACAAAGAGTTGGACAAACATTGTTGGTTATTCTTAGACTGTGGATAATCTGACTGCCACATGCCAGAACCCTCAAAAAAATATTTATGCTACATTAATATCTGTTACTGCATTTCATACCTGTACATTACATGATCATTATGTACACTCTGTTGCTGAGGTTGGGCCTGTGTCCCTCCACTACTAATGGCTATGACCTGCAGTCTTGCTGTTGAAGGTTGCCAGGTATGGTAGCCATAGCTATCAAGCGACGAGATATGAATGTTGACAACACAGTGACCCAGCCAGATAATATCAGGGACAGTCAGGGACACCAGTACAATGTCTGGGCAATTCCTGTGTGACATTCACAGACTGAGAGGAGATGAATGACAGTACATCATGTGATATGCCATCTTTGCCCACCATTACTCACTGTCACTATATCTCACACATAATGGCATTCGTACAGGAGCTGACCATTGTAGGAGGGAGTGAGAGGGCCACAGCTGTGATCTAAGTCACAGCAGACAGAGTTGTAAGGCACGGCTATAGCTTTTGGACAGCAGACTATTAGCAACATGTCATTCCCAAAGATATACTTCAGGCCTACTGTTGTAATCCCTCTTCCCTATAACTACATCCTCCCATCTACATCCCATTAGATGGGGACTTGTATTACATACCTGGTAGAGTGCTGTACTCCTTTTGTGTAGAAATCCTGAAGAAAACTGATTCAGAAAATGCAGTCTGGCTTGGTAAAGCAAGGTACAGACCTGTTTACCATAGCAGCTGCTTGCCTTGGATTTATGTGGTCTGTCCACAGTTTTGCATGTTATGTTTGGGCATTTTCAAATGACTTTCTGATTATGTGGCATTTCCGTGTTAAACAATGTGGGTTGAGGTCAGGAAAGGGAGAAAACAGATGTGAGTGTCATGCATCATACACATCAGAATATGCATGCTGTTGCAGTGGATACTGGTCTATCAGTTATGTTTTTTTGTAGGGGCAGACTGTGACACATGTCCCTGTCACTTGACCTTCCCCCCACATGTTCATGTATGGGTGTAGTATAGATAACTTCTTCTAGGGGGTTGTGAGGTAAGTCAGGTCTGTAGCAGGTAGCCAAACATACTGCTGGATATGTTGCAGGCTGCAGCTGCTGCTTTTTGCCCAGGACTCATAATGCAGAGTATGAACACATTGGAGGACAGCAAGCTGTATATGTCACTGAGGGAGCAGTGTCAGTATTGTTGTTACAGCAGAGCCAGGGTGAGGGTACACGCAACAGTCCAAGTGAGGCATGTGCTTAAGGTACATATGCTATGTAACAGTGACAATCGGAGAGTGTTAGGGGGACATGTAGGTAGCCTATATACATATATATATATATATATATATATATATATATATATATATATATATATATATTTGTGCAGTGTATCCCTACCTACAGGCCTTTGACTTGCTAAGATGGGTAGCAGTGAACACAGTAGCAGCAACCTGTTTTGGTTAAAATTACAGGACTCAGTCATTATTTGTTGTATTCACATGCATGTCATTGAAATGCAATACACTGGATTGGAACCCAGGACTTTGGATGGCCAAATGTACACATGCTAGGGACTTCACAGACTGATCTACTGAGTCTGTACTTCAAGTGATCTATCTGCAAGATATATGTGCATGCATACATTCTGTTACACAGGAGTTGCATTAGCATGTGTGTTTGGAGAGGTAGAATTTTTACTTTGCATCGTACAGACGTAATAGTTGTGAATAAGCTAAGATGGATGTCTGAGTACCTTGATAAATGTGGGTTATGTGTGGTGGTTGTACATGTGGATGTAGGAGGTATGTTGGGTGATTACTGTTAGGAGAGAGAGAGTGTAAGTGAGAGAAGTGAGATCATAGTAATAGTAGTGATGGACATGATGGGGCCTGAGTGGTGTGATAACCGAATTAATATGAGCAGGATAGTGATAGTTTATGAGATGAAGCACTATATGGCCCTATTTAGAATGGGTGGAGAGGTAGAGTAGCTAGAAGCTATGGTATGACTGGAGGAGTAATTAGGTGGTTCTGATTCAAGGTATTATGGCCCAATCTAGTGACAGTTGGCTGAAACCTTTCATTGTTGATGTGCACACACATTTTAAGCCTTGAAACATTATAAAAACTAAGTTGTAATTTAACTATTGCAGCAGAAATTTACACAAGTAATATAGTTTGTGCAAACTACATTAGAAATATTATTTTACTATTTTTTTTTTCTGCTAAGCATGTTTGCACAGTGTGGTGGATCACCCAAACCGTGGAAATTATATATAAAAAAAAATAATATTAATTTTACATATTCCCTTCCTCTGTCACACATCCACAATGTATGTTTTCCACATACATCTATCTGATCTCACATATTCAGGGCAGTTATTTCATTATTTGTGGACTTTTACATCTCCGTCTGTCCATGTAGACTTTCCAAACACTACAAACATGGACACAGAGTCTACACAGATGCGTTTTGGCTTGTTGGATCACTCCACCTGGCTAATTTGCATAAGATGCACCTGCTTATGTGGAACTTTGCATTGCAGTGAAAATTTTCCTGTTTGCATGTGCTTGAGCACCGCTAAGCAATGTTTACTGAATCTAAAAATGTTCACTTGTATGTATGCTTCACTCTGCGATGTGTACATGAAAAAAAAAATCATGTAGGCTTTACTGAATTTCCCCAATTAACCTTGACTTCAGAGAAGTAGATGCCAAATAGGAGTGGCTGCAGCATTGATCCCCAAGGCACTCCAACATTAACTGGTCTTATTTTGTTGAGCTAACTTCTTGGTCCCATCTGTGAGTCAACTGACTATCCAGTGGGTGATGTAGGGATTTATGTTGCTTCAAATTGTAGGTAAAATAATTGGATTTGACAGTTATCTAAATAGATGATGGTTATTCTAAAATGATCCTGTTTGTTCCACCATGTGAGGAGATGTTTGGCAAGTTTCTTTTATTGCCAGGGATGGCTTGAACCTCTTTTAGCATGGTTTTTACTTACTGGATAAAGCATTTGTGATTCCCATAGTGCCTTTTTTAAGTAGAGTTTGTATCTGGGATATCCCATCATAGCAAATTCTAATTCAGACAATATTAAGTGTGCACTGTTTAATGGGAGGAGTCTTAACAAAAACGATTTCTAAATTTGTGGCCGTCCTGATCCACAAACACATTCACAGGAGCATAGAAAGATTAACAGATCGACAATCACAGAGGCCTAGCCATAACCACAGTTAAAAAACAACCAACAGACCAGATCACAATTTCCATGTTCAAACATTTATTTTCTCTAAATTTGTGGCCCTGAGACTATTAGGATCCCTGTCATGGTGAGTTTTAAAATGCATAGCAAGAGGGCTTTCAGGTGTAACATTAGTAATACCTCTTACATGCTCCTGTAAACTGGACTTAAACACCCTCTTGCTTTCACCTATATAAAATAACCCACAAAAACATCTCAGTGCATAAACAATCCCCTTTATATATCATCTATATGTACCAACAGATTTAAATAAAATTCCATTAATATTATCAAATGTATTCACTATATATTTACAGCTAACACATTTATTACAAGGAAAAGTTCCCACATGCACAGGTTGGGTTACTAAACGATTCATACGCAGCTCAAACCTACTGTGAACCACAATGTCTTTAACATTATGTCCTCTCCTGTAACAGAACCGCAGAGCACTTCCTATCACATTTTTCAAATCATTACTTCATAATAAAAAATCCCATCCCATATAACATCCTTAATTTGTTCATTCAGAATGTTAGAAGTTGTTATATTATATAGTCTTTGGGCACAATTTTAGAGAAAATAAATGCTGAACATGGAAAATTTGATATTAAAAAGAAGTTAATATATAAAGAAGCTTTGTTCATTTTAAATTATGCAACTCTCACCCCTGCTGGACTTAATGTAGAATACAATTGGAAGTTTCTTATTTGATTTTTTTTTGTAATTATTTTAATTGATTAATTGTATAATTGGCAGGGAATTTTTTGTATGCAACAGGTGTGTTTTGTAAGTATTTTTAGTCCTTGAAGGCTTTTTAGCCGAGGCTCTAGAGTGTGTTGTTATATTAAATTTGGTGATCTGATCTGTTAGTTGTTTAATTTTAGCCATTTTATTTTATTTGTTGGTTGCTTGTGTAAACACATTTAAATATTCTGGCCACTTTTTATGAGTATTTAATAGTGGGAATCAAGTAAGCATATCCCCATAGTTAATGAAACTTTACTTCCAGGTATCGACTGCACTTCATCTACACCTACGTTTATTGTCTATAACTTTTTCAAACTCACTGCAAGCTGTACTGGAGTGTTTGTATTAATATGGGATATTATCATCTCAAGAAATCCCCTGTGGCTCCAAACTGTAATGCAGAGAACTCAGACTTACCCTTATCAAAATAATTATATCATTGCTACCTTCATGTCTCCCTCAATGTCTCCCACTGAATGTGAAAATTAATTAAATCCACTAGAAAAGGTCTCTGTGCAGTGTAGTACCAGTCCAACTCAACTGTCACCTGTAAGAGCTATTGCATTCATAATTAATATGTCTGTGCTTCCATGATTTTGTCAATGCTAACTCCTTTGAACAATGTCTCTCTTCCCACTAGATCATGAAATATCCTTGACCTTGTCCTTGCAAATATATCAAATGCCTGGCCTACGCAGTGTTCCTTCACATGCCTAGATAATGCTGACCATCAGTCCATATTCATTTTCTTTAAAAGCTGTGACAGCCATCATACAAACCCCACTGTCTTGGGGATTTCTCCAACGCAAGCGTGTTTCTGTTTTTGGATGACCACATTGCCTTAGCTGCCACATTTATCTCTTATTTCTACCTACATGTAAATGTATACGTTGAGAAGGCTGCCCATTTCTGTTATAAATACAATGGTAAATTTAAGAGTAGGCCATTATGGTAGAACTATGTCTTTAACAAGCTGTATAATAAAAAGAAGAAACTACTCATTATCTATAAGACTCGATCTCTATACCACAAAAAGTTTCTAAGATAGGTTAGACAGAACCTCAAGTTTACCATTAAAAATGGTAAGAAGAATATGAACGTAGGGGTTCCCCCTTGTACTAAAGACACTCATAAAATCTTTTTCAATTGTGTTAGGAAACTTGGAAATAATACCCAACAATCCTCTAAGCTTAATTAGAACAATGTAGCATTTTTTTTACCTTGAGTCAATAGCCAGTTTCAGCTTCAAACCACTTACACCTTATTGTACCCTCTATTCGTTAATTGCCACCCCTTCCCCAAAATCACATTTGATCAAGTCCTGAAGGCCCTATACAGTACTAAGAACACTACAACCAAGGGTCATGATCAGCAACCAAGTGCAGACTGCCATACACTTCCTTAACTATTTTAATTTCAACCTCTCTGCAGAGTAATTCCTTGATACCAGGAAAACTGCCATAGTCACACAACTTCCTAGGGGTGTCCATACCTCTCAGCTGTCCAGATTTTCACAGAATGTCCAGATTTTTGTTTCGCATTCTTGACCTATTCCTCATAAAATCACTAATAGCATACATATGAGTTTCAGACTAAACACACTTTGCAGAATTCATGCTATTGCAAATCCTGTTATTCAATCAACTATTTAAGTTTATAAGAGTAATATTTAGAATCTGACCCTATTTTTAGACTTTTGCCTCCATTATTTTTAGATTTGTCCACATATCTTATACTAAGAGGTTGAGAGGTATGGGGTGGTCCCACCACCAATCCAAGCAACTATAAGTCTGCTAGCCTCACAAGTACTATAATAAAGTTATGGACTGTATCATATCTAAATTTGTTTAATTAGACATAGATAATCTTTTGTCCCCAGGCTGTAATCAATTATAGTTTGTCAAAAACAGATCCTGTCTTTTAAAAACAGTTACATTGTTTGAAATGTCAGCAGATCCATAGACAAAGGCCATTCCATACATACCAACTGCCTTGACCTGGCCAAAGGCTTTGATGCATTCTGTCATGCTGGAATTATTGATAAGCTAATGCAACTCAACATAAACCATTAATTTGACATCTGGATAACTAGTTGGTTATCAAGAACTAATGGCGTAAAGATTACTCTTACTTCTTTTGAATTTAAAAATGTCATTACTGGAGTAAAGCAGAAAAGGAGAGAACTCAAGGTTTCAATATTGGGTTCTCGCTTTCCCGTATTTATTGTCCAATATCCAGCACCAAGTTCAAAGCCTATGGCTGCTTACATTTACTGATAACTGCAAATCAGAAACATACATCATCTATGACCCAGGAAACGCATAACATATATTTAAGCTTACTGGAACACTCATCATCCAATCCAATATCATATTCATGGGTGACTTTAATTACCCCCTATTAACAGGAATTATAAATGACACCAAATATGCAAGCATAGAGATCCATGTATTTTATAAACACAAACTCCCTGAGCCAGATTGTCAATATACCAACAAAGGGTACACTATACTGGATCTTGTCCATACTAACATGGGAGAGTGATGTGCAGCCCCTAGTGTAATATCTTCTCTGGGAAGGTCAGACCACAAAAGAGTCTCCTTTGAAGTAAAAATAAATCCTGGAACCCCCAGCTAAATCTGGAATGTTGACGAACTACTCTTAAGGTTAACATCCTACTATTAAGTGGTCACCATGCAAAATTTCAAGTCCCCATATAACCCTGGGAACATTGCTACCTACATGGAACTGTTCAGAGAAACCCTATGCAAGCATGTTAATAGGGTTTGTGTTACTAACAACCTTTTGGTGCTTTTAGTGTTAGTAAGTGACAGCCTTGTCTCCAGTGACACTGTGTAAGTACATCTCTCACAAAGCTTATCAGTTTTATTTAGAATTAGGTGGTTGCCTTTATACATGAGACAATTGCTACCTTTTCTCATGATGCCTAAATCCACCAGGTTGATTGCAGAGATAGTAGGACAGTGCATATCCATAGTTACAGATCCTGTTTGCATGTTTTACAATGACATGGTACAAGAAGGATTTACAGCTGGCTAGCTACGATGCTGAAGAAGCACAGACTACAAAATCATAGGACAGTGCTTTTCAATGTGTAAAGAAGTTGTTCTACATACAACTAAGTACACTGGAGATTTCAGAGGAAGTTTTTATAATGAAAGTTTCAGTTCAAAGTACCTGTGTCTATACAGGGCACTGTTAAACCCAACTGCTTGATGAGCAACATTACACAAATGTCTCAACTTTATACAACCAGTAAATGACTAAACAAAAAAAATTGCCCTTCAGCCAATCACTAAATTAAACTTAAAGCTGACTGAGTGATTCCCAAGCTCAGAATGAGATCAGGCTACTCCCCACTGCAACTAGAGTGCAGACCTAATCCTTCTTAATATAACATAAACCCTGTTGTAGCAAAACGTGCAGGAATACAGCAACCAATAAGCAAATAGAATGAATCACTACCTAACAAATTATCAGAAAGTGCAGAGATCAGCAACAAATAACAGTAAATTTCAAGCACCTAAAAATTATTCAAAATGCAGAGAAACAGCAAATAGTAAAATGTAACAGCAGCCATCTGAACTGTAAATAGAAGTGTAAATTAACAAATCATTGTATTTATCTGCCAAGGATGACACAGGACTACAGCTTGATAGAATTAACATGCATTTGCCAATGTACTGTAGTGGATGATTTGCATTCTGAGGTAATATGGAGGGTCACATTACAAGTGTCCAAGTCAATTTGCTTAAAAATGTAGATCTCTTATTGGTTTACTATCATTTTTGTGAATGGCAAAATAAATACCATTCGCAAGATGACTCACAATAAAGAAAAACGACATCACTGCTAAGGCACAATGTCGAATCAGCTGATCAAATTCAGCAGATTCGACATTGTGTCCAAAAAGATCAGGGGATGTCCATATAGGAGCTCATGTAAAGAAACTCCTATACCTCACATCAAATTTTTGCAGGGGAGCAAGCCCACCCTGCACCCTCCCCTGTGGGGGACTGCACTCCCCTGCTAACTATATATTCCAACTCCAAGATTGTGCTACAGTAATGAAATGGATGAGTTTCCACACCACGCTGTTCCGTGATCTCTGTATGGTACATCGAGTTGATATCAGCGAATGCACAGTGCATTCTTTTTCATAATATGTCACACATTTTGGGAAAAGAAAACAAAGTTGTTTATTATAATCGAAAAAACAAAGGAACAAGCACAGCAATCTGTCTAGTTCCAACCTCACCACCATGAGTTTTGAGGAAAAAATAAAAAACAAAGAAACTAGTGGTCTTAAAACTTTGCTGATGAGCTCAGTCACAATAATTTCCAAAAATCATGAAACCCAGGTAGCGTTCCAAAGCAACAAGCCTTTATTTGTCACAGACAAGTGATCCTCAGTAATAAAAAAAAAAAAAACAGAAATATTTTAATAATGTTAAACATATCAGCTTTTATACAGTTAGAAGTAGGTGTGGAAAATGTGCATTGTTTAGTTTAAAATTAAACAATATGTATATTTTTCACATCTATTTCTATGTATATAAAAGCTGATATGTTTAACGTTGTTAAAATATTTCTGATTTTCTGTTACTTAGGATCACTTGTCTGTGACGAATAAAGGCTTGTTGCTTTGGAACACTTCCTGGGTTTCATGATGTTTGGAAATTACTGTGACTGATTTATTATAATCTCAAAAAAAATTCCAGCATTACTTATTGCATGCATCTAGTTATCTTTTGATGAACAGGGTAAAGCAATTATGTAAAGGATTGATGAGGATTCATTTCTGTCATTTCTTAAGAGAAGGAGAGTGAGAGAGAGAGAGAGAGAGAGAGTAGTAAAGAAATACTAATCAAGTTATTCATTGGATAATAATGCACAGTCTCGGTGATGAACACAGTGTTTCTTGTAGATTTCAAAGAAGCCACCTGAATGGTTATGTATTTTCTGCTGTAATGGGTTTTTTTTTGGTCTTTTCTGCATGCACTTGTCTCTCTCTCTCTCTCTCTCTCTCTATCTAGGTAGCTATCTAGCTATCATAGTTGTGTTTCTTTTATGTTTTCTATAGAAAATATTTTCTGCCTTTTTGTTACTCTTTGCTGATATGCAACATTTTGTGTGTCTGATAATTAATATGAAAAACAGTTGTTCAAAATGTACCATGTATGCTTTACTTTAACACTCTAAAGATGATAGATTTGTATAGGCATTCAGAGACGTTAGATATAACGTCATCTTTTAAAGAAGCAGGTTTATAACAATTTTGTTAGACAACCTCTGTAAAGTTTTCAAATTATAACATAAAATGATATATTTGGTTGAATGTCAGTCTCTGTTGTATAAACACAAACAAGGTTATATGTCACAGTGTCATTTTTTTTTATTAAAAGGTTTTAAAAATGAACAATCTACGATTAGAGTATCTGGGAAATAGAAAATTGCACAGATACAGTTTTATTCTCATGTATATAATTAAACATCAGGCTAACAACAATCATCTTTTCCCTTTTACAGGTTATACAGCAAATTGCCGCATCTATTTAACATCTTGAAAATTGTTTGCTTACCTCTTATGTTGACAATCCTCACAGGGTTTCCAGTTTGGGCAGGAACCTTTCATCTCCACAGTTTGGCTGAAGAAATAGTGTTGTTACTTTTCTATGGCATATTCACAAATGTTTTCTCAAAACAGGAAATATTAAATGTCACACCATTATCCGATCAGTCTGTTTTAATATCCCAAAAGGCAATAGTAGTCTGTAAATAGTTATAGTCCCCAAAAATATTTCAAGAAAAATCTCAGTGAACTTTCTTTATAAAGCTACTGTCCTTGAACATTTTCCTGTTACTAATACCTAAGACCATCTTAATATTCATATGTCATGGTGATTTCCAAATCTGAATTATGTATGCCTTTTTATGACAGATATGCTTTATATACAACTGTTTAACATCTGTAAAACTGATACCGGGATTCATAAAGGTTTCCACTAAGTATTCACTTAGTGTACACTTACTGTATTCATGGACATCCCTACCACACCGCTTGTGCTGTTTATTCACTCAGAAAGGCTACACTTAGTGCAGACTTTCTGGCAACTTTATGAATCCTAGCCCTTCTTTGTCAGTTTCTACTAACATTAATGGGCTTGAGACTGCTTAACCAGGTATCATGTTTATGTCTATCATGTTTATAACATCAGACAATCATCTATTAGTCAAACAGCATACCACAGTGTGTGAGAGACGTACATATATAATATCCTTGGAGGCAAAAATCTCACACACAGTAAACACAAATACCAAAATTGTTTGCAATACACCATACATCACACCTATCCAAGGACATCAAAATATACATAATCCATTATATGCTAAGGTTTTAAAGATTAACTTGCCAAAACCTCAAAGACCTCCAAAACACTGCATAGGCACAAAGCACACTCAGCATATTAAGCCTACATCCTCACATAGCACAAGGAGTCCCAAAAATCCCAAATGCTGACCCAGTAAAGCGGGTATCGACCCAACCACACATTCTTGTTATAGGTGACTCCATTGTAAGACATGCACATGTGCCTCTTACCAGGCTGAGCAAGAAAAGAGTGACAGTTAGTTCCTTGTCTGGTTCCAGAATCCATCAGATCATGCATGCACACAAGTCCTTGAACATAAAGTACCAGAATGACTCTGTCATGGCTCACGTCGGTGTCAATGACTTGAGGTGTACCTCCCTGGATTATATGAAGAGAGGCATGATGGAGCTCTCTGACTACATGTTCAAGTATGAGCCTCGTGTTGAGCAGCATGCTACCTTCTCCAATGATGATGCCATGATATGGGAAAAAAAATAATTGATTTTAATAATTGGCTTAGTTTTGGTGTCATTCAAACGAGGTCCAATATATGTCAGCTTAGGAGGTTATGATCGACAAACCACGCTGCTTCACCAGGGATAGCCTGCATTTATCTACTTTAGAGTTTTGGTTATTGGCAAAGACATTGTCCACCCCCATAGTGACTTTTTTAGGCAATGCCAAAATGATAAACTTACCAATATAACAAAACAAGCAAAGGTGAAGGTGTTACTGATCAATGCTAGGAGTCTGAACAATAAACTCTACTCTCTACAAGGTTTTCTCACTCTGGAAGACACTGACATCATTGTAGTGGCTAATACATGGTTTCAAATAGTGGAGAACACTCTAGCTGTGGCTGTAATGCCTTCCACATGTTTTGACCAGCTACTGTGGAAGAGGAGAAAAGATGTGGAGGTGTATCAATCTACATCCAAAAGAGACTTATATCAAGACTGGTAAAGCATATCAAGGCTGGTAAAGCAGCACAATACACTAGAGTTTCTTCATGTTCAAATAATGATCAGAAATGTCCCATACCATATATTAGTTAGCTATAGAACTTACTTTATGAAAAAAGAAAGCCACAACACCTATTTATAGGAACTAGAATCCCTCAGTTTTAAAGCCAATACCATTTTCATAGGTGATCTAAACTATTCATCTATAGAGTGAGAAACCTACACCACCACAAGTGCACAAGCACATAGATTCCTGGAGTTGGTCAATACAAATGCTCTGGAGCAATTAATCAGAGTATTCACTAAGGGGAAAAATATCTTGGATCTTGTCCTTACTAGTTTGGGAGCATCTTGTACCATCCCTTGCATATCGTCATCAGTTCTTAGGTTTCACCATAAAGCAGTATTCTTTTTAAGTAAAACTGAAACCAGAGATCCCTTACACAAAAGGTACCTTTAGAAATAAGGCAAACTACCTACACCTAAGTGATACATTGACAAGTTTCAAATCACCACCATACCCAGTTAACTCCATGAATACAAAGAAATGTATACCACCACACTATACAGGCATGTAAACAGCAACATAGATGCAGCTTTACCCCATAGTAACAAGTGCGGGGCAAACCCCAGAAACAAATCCACAAAGTAGAACAAGCTTTATTATAAAAGGAAAATAATTTTGACTGAAAGTAAGAGCAATAATTCACAGAATGTGCCCTTGTCCCTGAATTAAACAAACCAGGAGCTTAATAAAATCCACCAAAACCAAGTCTGAGACTAAATTTTTTATCTAAGCCAAAGACAATCACAATACATTTTTTAGTTATGTACATAACCTCAAAAGCACAACACAGGAAAGCACTGACCTGATTGTGAATTATGTTACCTACAATGAAGATGAAGATGAAGATATAGCAAATCTACTGGCCAAAATATTTAGGTCTAACTTCATCCCTCTCTCCCCTCCATCTGTCCCTCAGGATATACCCAAACCTGGTGCACCTCCAGCTATCACACAAGACTAAATTCTAAAAGTGCTACCAAAAGGTAAAAATTATGTATCAATGAGTCCTGACAATATCCCTGGATGCATCTTAAATAGCATAAAGCACAATTTACTCACACTCATACAATCACTGTTTAATCTCAACCTCCATACATGTTTTTACCAAGTGAATAGAGGGCAGCTACAGTCATTCCGCTACATAGTGGAGGACCTTCCGTAGACCCAGGTAATTACAGAACCATAAGTCTGACCAGCCTCATATGGAAAGCCATGAAAAGACTTATCATGGAATTAATCAATAAGGACATAGGGAACATCCAAACACTGGAACTGTCTCAGTTTGGACTTATCAAGGGCTGATCATGCTTATTCGACCTGGAGGATTTTTTTGAAAAGGTCACCAAAGCAATGATGCAAGCAAAACAGTACATACTGCTTACCTCAACTTGGCCAAAGCTTTTGACACAATTCCCAAATCAGGCATAGTATAAAGGATAAATAAACCGGTAATAAACCCTTATGTCACCCACTGTATTACCAGCTGGATTACAGATAAGAAGCAGATAATCAAAATAGGGGAGTCCCCCAGGATTCTGTACTGGGACCTCTCTTATTTGGAATCTACTTTTCTGCATTAAAAGCCAATACCAAAGGACTCTGGTTGATTAAGTTTGCAGATGATTGCAAGCTAGGAGCAGTCATTGAATCCTCAAATGACTTAGCCATTGTCCAGGAAGGTTTGTCTCAAATAAGCAATTGTTGCCATAATCATGGACTGAAACTAAATGCAAAAAATGCATTACTGTATCCTTTGGGAAGTCATCTACCTTAGGGAAGTATGGCATTGACAATTATTCTCAAAGAGTTGATCCCGTTGTTTGGGATTTGGGAACTTATGTGGACAGTAGCCTAACTTTTGACAAGATGTATCTATTGTTGCAAGAAAGTCCTTCTGTATTGTACAGCTTATAAAAAAGGGATTGTGCCTAGATATAGGGATGTCATTGTCCCCCTTTACTCAGCCTTCATTAATCAAATCATTGAATATAATTCCCTCTTTTGGCATGTGCCTGTCCAGACACATGTAACAACTGGAATGCTCACAGAAATGCTTTACTGAAAGGATACAAGGCCTAAACAACATGTTCTATATGGACCATGTCAAAGCCCTGTCACTATACTCAGTGTCCTACAGACTGCTGAGAGGTGACCTGTGTTTGGCATACAAGGTATTCCCCAACCCATTGTTGAAGGATTTACTGCACATCAGCAAGTCAAATGGCATCAGAAATACTCAGTCTAGGGATCTAAACCACTTCTGCAACATCAACAGAATGGTTTAGATGGACAGGTATATCTGTTAGAGGATATTGCTGATACAGTGAAACAGACTCCCCTGCCTCAAAAAACAAAGTTTGTCCCTGTCCATTTACAAATGCAGCTTGGAACTATGGGTGAAAAACAGAAAATTTACCCCAGGACTGCCCCTGTAGTATTAATGGACAGAGACATCTCCTAAATGCTTAATCCCATACATGGGTCCCCACAAATGATTTATTAAATGACCTCATTTATTCGCATTAGGGGTAGTATATAATTATTGACCATGGGATGGGTAAGGCCAATCTCTAACCTGATGGGATAGTTTTTTTCAAGCACAAAAAGGGAAATTGGCTAGGCTTAAATGGCCCACAAGGGCAGCTAGCCTAGTACTTAGTTACATTTGTAGTTTACCAGTTTTTAAATGCTCTAACTAGGGTTACCAACTGTCCAGAATTCTTCCAGACTGTCCAGAATTAAGGGGCACTATCCGGAAACCAGAGACTGCACAATATTGTCTGGAAAAAATCTTTTATTTTAATAAAAAAAATACTTTTTTTAAAAGGCGTTCTTCTTTAAGAATGCCCTTTGCGTCTGGTCGCACAGACTGTGCTGTGCGACCAGACACAACAGACGCAGAAGCCAAGATTGTTTACTTCTTCGTGTTCCGTGCGGGAGAATTTGAATTCCAGAAGACGTTTGGACTGCTTAGCGGCTGCAGACCACCAAACAGTCAGACAAGTGAGAGGTATGTGTGTGTGTGTCTGTCTCTGTTTAAGGTGTGTGTGTGTGTGTGTGTGTGTGTGTGTGTGTGTGTGTGTGTGTGTGTGTGTGTGTGTGTGTGTGTGTGTGTGTGTGTGGTCCTGAATTGGACTGCAGCTAAATGTATTA